>NC_090449.1:759340234-759636736 GCF_031143425.1 Pleurodeles waltl | reverse complement strand
CACCGCTGAACAGGGCACCTCCGCTCCAAGCACCGCTGAACAGGGCACCTCCGCTCCAAGCACCGCTGAACAGGGCACCTCCGCTCCAAGCACCGCTGAACAGGGCACCGCAGCCACAAGCACCGCTGAACAGGGCACCGCCGCCACAAGCACCGCTGGCCCATGAGTGCCAAGGGCACTGACGCTACTGAGTCAGTCACGAGCAGGATGAAGCACTGTGGGCACAAGGCCCTCTCCAGAACCAGTGGAGAGATACATCCACTACCTCTGTCCTTAGCAGGATGAATCACTGTGGGCACAAGGCCCCCTCCAGAACCAGTGGAGAGATACATCCACTACCTCTGTCCTTAGCAGGATGAAGCACTCTGGGCACAAGGCCCCCTCCAGAACCAGTGGAGTAAGGCATCCACTTGAGAGACTGTGGCTTTGCACTCCCCAGGACAGAACAGTGGGCAACCCACCCACTGTAGAGACTTGAGAGACTGTGGCTTTGCACTCCCCTGCATGGAACAGTTGGCAACCCACCCACTGTAGAGACTTGAGAAACTGTGGCTTTGCACTCCCCAGGATGGAACAGTGGGCAACCCACCCACTGTAGAGACTTGAGAGACTGTGGCTTTGCACGCCCCAGGATTGAACAGTGGGCACGTGGCCCCCTCGTGGATTTGGCATTGTGCACTCCACCGGCTGAGGTGTCCCCCCTTTCCCTCCCCCTGAGGTGCCTGTTTTCTTGCTCTCTGATGCCCCTGCAGTGTTCTCTCTGTCATGGTCGGGGATCTTGTGTGGGCCTCGCCCATACCGTGCGGGCCCAGTGTTCCACGGGCTTCATTGGAGCACTACCTGGACTACTAAGCTTGGTGTATATTTTGTTATGGTGTATATATATATTTTTGCGTACATGATTTTAATATATTACAATGGTTACACTCATTTCCTTTTGTATTTGCATTCTTCCGGGGGGGTTGGGGGGGTGTAACTATAATGTATGAATATGTATTAGTGTGTGTGTTGTAGTGGGTGAGGGTGGGGGTGGGGGTGTTGCGTGCGTGTGTCCCTGTTTTTTCCCCTCCCCGCTCCCCTGTGTCGTAGGTGCAGTACTCACGGTTGTCTTCGCCGCCGGGGTTCGTGCTCCTGGTAGAGGAGCAAGAAGATGAGGGCTGGAAAAATTTGCAGCTCTGGTTCCATGGCGTCCGGATTCCTCGTGGGGTGCGTAGAGGTGAGTGTTTTCCCTTCGAAGTCCTGTTTCCGCCGTGTTTTTGTGAGCTTTGAATCCGCCCCAGAAAAGGTGGCGGATTGGTAGGTTGTGATACTGTGGGCGGTACTTTGACTTCCGCCTGTCCGTTGGAGGTGACTGCCAAGCTATTTGTCTGTACCGCCGTGGCAGTCGGAGTGTTAAAGTGGCTGTCTTTGTTGGCGGTTTCCGCCACAGTCGTAATTCAATTTTTTTGACCGCCGGCCTTACCGCCGCTTTAACACAGTCCGCCAGGGTTGTAATGACCACCTTAGTCTGGTTGTCTTTTATCAATAATTCCTTCCTTAATCCTGGGGATAATCCTGGTGCCATAATTTTAGTTTTACTGCAGTGCTGATGGTGAGGGTTTTCTTATTATTACAGTAGCCAGTAAAGCTGTTTACCACTCTGTGCATTGCAATCTCTGTTTGAGCAAATAGAACTGCATCATCTGCAAGAAGGAGAATCAGAACCTTCTGGCCAATAGAACTGCATCACCTGCAAAAAGGATAATCGGAATCTTCTGGACAGCTATTATAGGGACATCAATAGGGTTCTCCAGTAGAAGGCCAACTACATCACTTAAGAAAAAGCTAAAAAGTAGAGGCGCTAGCACACATTCGTGGCTTACAACATTTTCTACAGGGAATACGTCACTACATTCACCAGCCGGTCAATGTCTAACCTTATCCATGTTGCCAATATGAAGAGACATTATTACCCATAAAACAGAGCCCTTTATCCTTGCATAACCAGTGATTCCCATAACTTTGCTTGATCAACAATGTCAAATACTGACTTCAGATCAATGAATATTTGGTACCATGGTGCTTTCTTTGTCACAGTATATTTATAGCTTATCATGTACAGCCATATAGATTGATCAATTGTTCCTACCCTGGACCTGAAGCCAGCCTGCACCTCGGTCAGAATATTTTCTTTATCCACCAGCCTTGGAGTTGATTTAATACAATTTTCCTGAGAATTTTACCTGCTCCATTTAAAAGGGAAATAAGCTGGTAGTTGGAAGGACAGCTATGGTCTCCTTTCTGATAAATAGCTGGGGATTGGGGAATAATATTACTGGCTTTGAATATTTTAAATACTTACGTAAGTACAATAACCCACAAGTGCAGACCTTCTTCTAAGAGATCCATTGGCCCCAGGTTTTTCATACTACCAATGCCATTTCTAATTCTGGTACTGGAATTATCACACCTATATAAACTAGTAAAATGGTTGACCTAATCCTTTGGATCTATATGGAATTCTTGCTTATTTTCTGCTCTGCTCTCTACATGAGTAACAACTTCCCAAAACCTCTTAGTGTTCTTTGTATATATTGCTTCCTTCATTTGTACCCACAGAGAGTTCTGTGCTGCTTGCTTCTTTGTTCTCAGCAAATATTTATACTCTCCCCTGTGGGCTTGAAAGAACTGTTCACTGGCCATATCATGATAACATAGGACTCGAGCCTGTGAGACTTGTGTTTCATGTTATAACACTATTATACCAGTTGGGGCAGTTATGGATACATGGACTTCCTTCCTTTTTTTAATACTGGCTTCGACCACAGGAGTTTCAATTCATGAACCTATTGATCATACATGAACACTACATCAAAGATAGGAAACAATTGGGAGCACCCTGCCTCACTCCAGCATGCAGTCAGCCCTGTTGCATCATGGTAAATACAGTACAAGTTTGTTTTTACTTCATAAAGTAGTCTGCAGTTTTTCACCTTAGTAGGTGCAGCTAGTGCTGTGTATCTCTGGACACATGTTTCTGGGCTTAGCCCTTCATCAGCAGAGAGCAGCACGTCTATCTCTCAGGTTGCTGGAAATGTTACCAAAAGTCCTCTCATGTCTCAGTACCCCTCACTGACACGCAGGTGCTACAACCAGACCTTGTCAGCTCACTGGCTCAAGGGAACCTTTTTCAAACAGGAAACAGTTAGGAGCACCCTGCCTCACACTCCAGCATGCATTCAGCACCGTTGCATCATAGTAAATGCAGTATAAGTTTGTTTTTACTTCAGAAAGTAGTCTGTAGTTTTTCTCCTTAGTAGGCGCAGCTAGTGCTGTGTATCTCTGGACACGTTGTTCTGGGTTTAGCCCTTCATCAGCAGAGAGAAGCAGGCCTATCTCTTGGGTTGCTGAAAATGCTGCCAAAGGTTCTCTAAGGGCTCAATACCACTTGCTGGCATGCAGGTGCTACAGCCAGAGCTCATCAGCTCACTGGCTCAAAGGTCATTCAAAGATAGCACCATCTGACGCATTAAGGATGCTGCTTCCACTTCTTGCCATGATTGCACTGAATAGGTGGATTTCACTTGGACAGTTCTCTTCATTACATCTAATACTACTTCTGTTATTTCGGAGTAAAGTCTCAGGCCTGTGCTCTTGCCAACTTTTCATAATGGCTAGTGCCTGAAATATAGTAGCAGTTACTACAAGAAGATCATGGACACTTTCTATCCTCTTCACAACTACCATATCAGCTACATTTCCCCAAATGTAAAACATTTACTAGGCTGTAGTTGACCGATGATGCCTTTTTACCATGACTATAAGTTAGTGGTTCCCAACCTGTGGTCCGCGGGACCCCTGGGGGTCCGCAAAGCCACTTCAGGGGGTCCGCGACTGCTTAGAAAATTAAATAATATTAACAGATTATGTCCCAAGCTTTCAGTAATGACTCAATGGGGGATCCCTGAATTCCAATAATTATTCAGAGGGGATCCCCGGGTTCCAGTAATGATAATGTGGGGGTCCACAGAAGTGAAAAGGTTGGGAACCACTGCTGTAAGTCATCTTTGCTGGACTATTCAAGGGAGTGTGTCAAAACAAGGAACCAAAGGATATAGGAAATGTTGAAAAGCGCTCCCCTTTCTTGGATGTTTTTTTTTAGATGAACAGCTGGTCTAGGGACACCAATGCCAACAATCCTCTGCCAGAACCTCTTCATTAACGACATCGTCAGACCACCTTCCAAACATTGACCACAATGTGCTCTTTCTGTCTACATCATCTTTGTGTTCCCACACCATTTCAGTGGGGACTCTAAAATAATAACCCCTCCCACTATTCAATGTCTTTTAAGCTTTTTCATGGCTAGAACGTTTGTTTTATAGCTAGGAGAAGTTTTGTTTTAAAGGCCTTGTTTGTAATATCATTGTAGTAGGCATGCTAACCTTAAAAACACTCTCTCGGGGCTAAGTCTAAAATTACACTGTATTATTTCCTCCTGCTTCTTTTCATGGGGTTATGCCCTCTAAGGACTAACAATATGGTTACATGACCATGTTTCTTACAAATGATATTTTTGTTATAGTGCCCTCTAGGGGCTGTTTTGAGCATTTAGATCTAAAGTCAAAAGTGTAATTCAGATAAAGGTTTAAATGATAATTGTGTATGTTTTAATAATCTCTCCCTATTACAATTATGACTATAATTCAGGCCAAATGTCGTGGGCCTAGGTGGTCACGATCCTTATTACACTATGACTGAACATTCTTGATATGGTTGGGTGATCTTTCTAGTTTATTTCTCCTCTGTGGCTGTCTTGTGTCTTTTTGGGGGGAATTGTGTTAGCCAGCCAGCAACTCTGATGGTTGGGTGCGGAAAATGGTATTGGAATTAGCATGACAGATTTAAATTAGGATGCTAAATAGCAACATTTTCATTTTTTTTGCAGATAGCAGAAGAAGGTAAATGGAAGTGATTTAGTTATATGCAGTGCCACTGGACTTATATGGCAGGAAAAGATGAAATTATGAGGCAGAGTTGACAAATTTATGTGGCAAGAAAAGTCCAGTTATGAATTTACAATGCCAATACCTCTACATCAAGCAAATGCGAGACCTATTGCATAGCAAATGCTTGTTCAATTTTGATTTTCATTACTTTTCTCCTGTCATCTACTTGACCAGTTAACTCTTTCTCTACTGGTGTAAAAATACAGATTAAATTGTTTCTGTGAGCATATGTAGTTCCAAAATGTCAGAGTCAGTTCAAAGAAACCTCTCACAATGTCAGTGTTTTTTGCTTTAGCAACACTACTCAGATGCTGATTTATAGGCATAAAAGAAAACATTAGATACAAATACAAATAGAAATACTGTATATACTCTTGGTTATACAATTGAGTTAGTTACAGACTGCAAGAAATTCCATATGTTAATGGCAAGATGTTAGATGTGATTCTTTCCAGTATTGAAGAAGGAATCTGTGTGCAACCATAACAATCATGCACCTCAACAGTCTCGAAGTATTCATACAGTAGCCTGTAGTATACATTTGAAGACACAGCTCCCTTTGGGTCATCAAGTTGAAGTAATCTCTCATCCTCATACAGGGGATCTTGTTCTGTATGCAAATCTCCTAGCATTGATTTAATTGTGCTCTCAACTTTGTCTTTCACAGGCAGACTCAACCCAACTATCAACACAATACCCGCAATTGCACACTGTTACTAATCCAACACACACATACTTACGTTTATTCTGTTTACCTTGATCCAAACTCATGGCTTGTCTAGAGTCCGACTGTAGTAAAATGCCACTGTTGGCACGGTCACCCCCTAACTTTTTGCCTTTTGTTGATTCCAGCTTTGATTGAAAGTGTGCTGGGACCCTGCTAACCAGGCCCCAGCACCCGTGTTCTTTTCCTAAAATTGTACCTTTGTCTCCCCAATAGGCACAGCCCTGGCACACAGATAAGTCCCTTGTAAAAGGTACCCCTGGTACCAAGGACCCTGTGGCCAGGGAAGGTCTCTAAAGGCTGCAGCATGTATTATGTCACCCCGGGTACCCCTCACTCAGCACATGCACACTGCCTCACAGCCTGTGTATGCTGGTGGGGAGAAAAAGACTAAGTCGAGATGGCACTCCCCTCAGAGTGCCATGCCCACAACCTACTGCCTGTGGCATAGGTAAGTCACCCCATTAGCAGGACTTACAGGCAGGGTGCACTATACCACAGGTGGGGCATAGCTGCATGAGCACTATGCCCCTACAGTGTCTAAGCCAATTCTTAGACATTGTAAGTGCAGGGTAGCCATATAGAGTATATGGTCTGTGAGTTTGTCAAAACACAAACTCCACAGTTCCATAATGGCTACACTGAATACTGGGAAGTTTGGTATCACTGATGTGGTATTTATTGAGAAATGCATACAGAGGGCATCTTAGAGATGCCCTCTGCATGCCAGCCCAACTGCTTGTGCTAGGCTGACCGGTCTCTGCCAGCCTGCCAATTCCAGACCAGTTTCTGGCCACATTGGGTGAGTGTCTTTGTGCACTCTGTGACCAGGAACAAAGCCTGTCCTGGATGGATGTGCTTCACACCTCCCCCTGCAGGAACTCTAACACCTGGCAGTGCGCCTCAAAGCTTCAAGCCTGATGTTACAGTGCCCCAGGGCACTCCAGCTAGTAAAGATCCCTGCCCCCTGGACACAGCCCCAACTTTTGGCGGAAATTCCAGGGAGATAATGAGAAAAACAAGGAGGAGTCACCCCCTCAGCCAGGTCCCCACCCCTAAGGTGACCAGAGCTGAAATTACCCCCTTCTTATTGTTTTGGAGGATTTAGCCCAATAGGAATAGGGATGTACCCCCCTCCCCAAAGGGAGGAGGCACAAGGAGGGTGTAGCCACCCTCAGGGACAGTAGTAGCTATTGGCTACTGCCCTTTAGCCCTAACACATCCCTACATTTAATATTTAGGGGCGACCCTGAACCCAGGAAATCAGATTCTTGACGACCTACAAAGAAGAAGGTCTGCTGACCTGAAAACCCCACAGAGAAGAAGGAAGATGACAACTGCTTTGCCCCAGCCCTACCGGCCTGTTTCCAACTTCAAAGAACCTGCTCCAACGATGCATCCTGCAGGCCCAGCGACCTCTGCCGACTCAGTCTGCCCTGCAACTACAAAGGACCAAGAGACTCCTGTGGACAGCGGACCCATCCAATCAAGTAAGAAGAAACCATCTTTAAAGGGACTCTCACCTCACTCCAGAAGCGTGAGTCCCCACCACTCTGCACCTGACGCCACTGGCCCGTGTCCAGAGAAAACAACGACCCAGAGAGGATCCCCAGGCAACTCTGACGATGTGTCCACCCTGGGTTAACCTCTTTGTATCCCCAAGACGACGCCTACAGAGGGAATCCCGAGGACTCCCCTGACTGCGACTGCCCGGGAGGAAGAAACACGCCTGGAAGAAGCACTGCACCAGTCACCCCCAGACCCGTGAAGAACAGACCACTGGTGCAGCAGTGACCAGCAGGCAGCCCTCACTTTTGTCCACTTGGTGACTGGCCAGAGATCCACCCTGTGCCCTGCCTGCAACGTCTGAGTGACCCCCGGGTCCTTCCATTAAAATCTATTTCAAACCTGACGCCCTGTTTGCCCACTGCACCCAGCCACCCCTGTGCCACTGAGGGTGTGCTTTGTGTGTCTACTTGGGACCCCCCCAACCCCCAGTGCTCTACTAAACCCCCCCGGTCTGCTCCCCGAGGACGCAGATACTTACCTGCCAGCAGACTAGAACCGGAGCACTCCCTGTCTCCATAGGCGCCTATGTTATTTGGGCTCCTCTTTGACCTCTGCACCTGACTGGCCCTGTGTTGCTGGTGTTGGGTGTTTGGGATTGACTTGAACCCCCAACAGTGGGATACCTATGCCGTGGAGATTAAACTTGTAAGTGCTTTACTTACCACATTAACCTAACTGTTCTTACCTCCCCCAGGAACTGTTGAATTTTGCAGTGTCCACTTTTAAAATAGCTTATTGCCATTTTATGCCAAACTGTGTACGTTACTGTTTTGATTCAAAGTCCTATCTATACCTATGTAAAGTACCTTACATTCAATGTACTTACCTGCAATTTGAATCTTGTGGTTCTAAAATAAAATAAGAAAATTATATTTTTCTATATAAAAACCTATTGGACTGGAGTTAAGTCATTGAGTGTGTGTTCTCATTTATTGCTTGTGTGTGCACAACAAATGTTTAACACTACCCTCTGATAAGCCTAACTGCTCGACCACACTACCACAAATAGAGCATTAGTATTATCTATTATTGCCTCTGTCAAGCCTCTTGGGGAACCCCTGGACTCTGTGCACACTATCTCTCACTTTGAGATATTATATACAGAGCCAGCTTCCTACATTGGTGGATCAGCGGTGGGGTCTAAGACTTTGCATTTGCTGGACTACTCAGCCAATACCTGATCACACGACTAAATTCCCAAATTGTCCTTAGAAAATCGACTTTTGAATTTTGACTATTTTTCCAAATTTTTTAAAGTCCTGCTAGGGCCTTGTGTAAGTCCCTGTTAGCATCTCTTTTTAAGTTTAAACGTTTTGTAAATGTTAGGATTTAAGTACTAGAAGTAGTTTTTAGTTTCTTAAAAAGCAATCCCAACTTTTAGAGACCTAATGAATAGCACAGATGAGCTGGTGATGGAACTCAACCTCACCGCTTACCTCCATCTAGGGATGGCAGAGTTAAGGACTCTCTGTAAGCTAAGACAAATTAGAACTGGTTCCAATCCTACCAAGGTCAAGCTCCAGGAGCTCTTGGCAGAATACACCAGGGACCACCCTACTGAAGGGGAAGACCTCTCCTCAGATGGGGAAGAAGTTGGGAATCTGGAGGCTTCAATGATAAGTTGTATCAACATCTGGTAGACCTAGGTCCAATTTCTCCCCAAGAATTGGAAAAGAAGGCAGACCATTGGGTCAAGACAAGGGTAACCAAGACTTCCACAGGGGGTGACCAAAAGAAAGGTGTCACAAAGCCTCCCCAGGGGAAGGGTGGTGAGACATCCATGGACAAAACCTAAGAGTCTTCACAAGGGCCCCAAAAAGCTGCTCAGGAGGGTGGGCCCGAGCCTCTTCACAATCCACAAATGGGTGCAAGGGCAAAAACTTTGATCCCAAGAAGGCCTGGTGTCATACCTGTAGACAGCATGGACACCAAACTGGAGACAAGGTCTGTCCCAAGAAAAGTCCCACAACTACTACTCCAGTTATCACTGGAATAGCCAGTCTCCAGGTAGGATCAACAGTGTGCCCAGAGCAAATCAGGGTTCACACTGAAGCTACTTAAGTCTCTGAGGGTGGGGTGGATCCAGCCACACTAGTTGCCTGGCTGCCTAACATGCAAAAATACAGGCAGGAGCTCTTGATAAATGGTAGAAACCCTGAGGGATACAGGTGCCAGTGTCACCATGGTGACAGACAAACTGGTTTCCCCAGGACAGTATCTGGCTGGACAGACCTATCCAGTCACCAATGCTGACAATAAAAAGTAAGTCCATCCCATGGCGATGGTGACTTTAGAATGGGGAGAGGGTTACTGGCCTGAAACAGGTAGTGGTCTCTTCTGCAATTCTATTAGAGTGTTTGCTAGGGAATGATCTGGAGTCCTCAGCATGGGGTGAGGTAGAGCTCAAGACCCATGCAGCCATGCTGGGTATCCCTGAACTGGTGTGTGTTAAGACAAGAGCGCAGAGCAGAGCACAGGGTGAAAAAGAAGTATTGGAGCCTGGAATAATGGCCCGACCTTCCAAGAGAAAAGGTAAGAGGACTGGGGGACCAGCCTCTGTATAGCAACAGAAACAGGACCACTCTTCCCATGAAGATATCCTAACCCCTGAGAGAACTGAGTCCATGGAGCTGGAGCCTTACCAGGTAGAGCTCTTGGGCCCAGGGGGACCCTCAAGGGAACAGCTGTGCCAGGGACAAAAGACATGTCCACTCTTGAAGGCCTGAGATAGCAAGCAGCTGAGGAAGAAAAAGGAAGTGTCAGTGGATCCCACAGGGTCTATTGGGAGGATGGACTCCTTTACACTGAGGCAAGAGATCCCAACCCTGGTGCCCCACTAGGAGAGTGGTATACAGAGCCAGCTTCCTACACAGACCAAGATATCATTCAAAAATCTAAATCTAAATCAAAAATTTAAATCAAAATTGAAAATGCAAAAGTGGCTTTCAATTATGTACAGTCTCATTTTCTTTTCTTTAGATGAGCAAAGCAAAACAGATATCTTCTCAAAGACGTTTTGCACCTATTTACAAAGTTCTTGATCCTCTAGATAGTTCTGCAAGTTTTCTACTTGCAAATTAAAATCACTGCTATAAGTTCAAATGCCTCTAGTAATAAACTATCTGGTAATCACTGATTAGCACTTCTAGCAAATAGTGTCTCTGTTCATCAAGCAGCAGTGAGATTTCAAAATTCAGTTCTGAAGCAATTTCAAGTTCCAACATATTCATTTGAATCCGAATTGTCAGAACAAAAGGCAACAAACTCCTTTGCCCAATCATCAACAGAATATTTTCGACGGGGCACTCGTTTTCTTTTTGACCTCCTTGCTGCACAATCTTCACTGTCACTTTGCTCAGATTCTTCAGTTACTTCAGCTATAGTTGGAGGCACGTTTGGGTCTGGATCTGGACTTTTTGTGGGCCACTGGTCTCCAAAAACAATTCCTGTTTTAGCAACAGTTGGGGTTTCAACGTTCACTGAGCTGGCAGGAGTTGACTGACTCTGACTTGACCTTTCTGCACCTTCGATTGCCTTTTACATGCTCAGATTTTCATCAGTCTGTGCATGTTCTGCAACAGCCACTTGTCTAGTCCCCACAGCAGTGGCAGTTCCTGCCTAAGAACGTTGGGCTGTTAACCCACTGGTAGTTTGGTCCCCTATTAAATGGAAATATCCTCTACATTACTTATAAAGAAATTTGTAATTAATCAGCATCATCTTTCAAAGTAGCGCGACTCGTGAGTTGTGACTCACTCAACTCAGTTGGCCTTCCAGTATTGTGAATGCTGTGGCGGCTCTGAAGAGAGTGGGTGGGGCCTCAAATTTGATAGACATAGAACAAGGCAGCCAGCACATGGCATCTAGGCCACAAGGTACACACGTCGGGTTGGACGGCTGCCTTTCTCCAGCCTGCCTGACATGCACACTAGAGGCTTCAATCTACTGCACATTAGGGAGTGGGGGATGCCCAAAATCACAGACCCTAGTCGTCTACTGAGCGGCGAGTTTGACCACTCAAGCCAATCCTAGTGTTGGTCTCATGCTGTGCTACAGCAATAGACCAGCATCTGGATTGGCTCAGCGATGCAGTTGCTTGGCCTAGTAAGTCTAGGCCTTGGGTGCACATGGCACCACGGGGTGGAATGCTCTGCCCACGGAGGATGACCAATCATTGCATGGCTTATTTCAAGTCATACAGTGATTGGCCATTCCTGCCGTTACTGAGCTGCTCGTCCACACTTTCTCCTTCTCCCGCACCCCCCCGTGGTACACCAGAGCCACACAGAGTCAGATGGACCACACCTGTGACCATAATTCATGCTGTTGTGGCCTTTGTGCGATGAATGATGAGGTTCCAGAGTGGACATTCAGTGGGCCAGACAGTGCCACTTTTAACCCTACCCTGAGCAAAAGTAGGTGGCAGTGGCACTATATAAATTATTGTGTAAAATTAATTATATATATATATATAAGGGCAGTGAAGGTGACTCGGCGAGTGTTTAGTGGGAGAAGGAAAAACGGGTGGTCAGGTTGACGCCGATTGTCCCCTGAAATATGTTTTTTTTTAACACCATTGAAAGCCACTCCCTGCCTCTTCAGCTCACAGTTGCAGCTTTCTGCTTTCTCCCATTGTGACGCTTTTTCGTTTTTCTCTTCCTCCGTCTTCCCCATATGTGACTTTTAGTGGCAGCAAATGCTTGAGGCAGGAAAATAAGTGCACCAGCAACAACAAGCACAAATTAAGCACTGGTTCCAGCAATTAAGCGACTCCACAGAGCCTTCATATTATACTAAACTGTTCTGTAATCCATTTACCTACCAAAGACAGCAACGAAATTCAGGTTGCTGGAATTGGCACCTATAAGATTTACAGTTCTGTGTTCAGCTATTTTTAATCAGCAGGGAGGTAAAATATTACGCTGTAAAACCCGTTTACGAGCGTGCACAAACAATGCAGAACCATCTGATCGGTGCCGTGCTGAGGTGGGAGCACGAGGCAGACATTTGAACAAGATCTTTCAGTGGAAAAAAATAAGAAGCGCGTCTTTCATTGGCTTGCACTGGAATCAAGGATATATTTGCAGAGAGTGAAAGAAGCTTTCTTATTAAAAATGAGAGAGATTGGCTCTTCTGTGACAATATTTGGCATGTGCTTGCGAAACTTTCCCAAATGTTCTCACGCTCAGGTGCCCCAGAGGAGCCATCAATCCCTGTCATGCCTCGGTGATGTCACGAGCTCCTATGTATAAAGGGTTTTCTCATGGACACTGAGCCAACCAATAAATGGGAGAAAGGAATGCTGGCTGATAAACCATTGTGGGAAGTTATGTGTTTGGAGAATACACGCATTTGTCTCCTTAAAATCAGCTAGCTTTCATTAGTAATACGTCAGGCCTTTTCCGGTGTTTAGCCCCCTTTAAGCGCATCGACCAACTACTGAAAACATATGAGGCTCAATGTTTTCCGTCTCGTTTCAGGACTTCTTTTTCTCTTTATTTTGCAGCATGATCTCGCTGCGCAGTAGTCGAGCGCTTTGCATTACATCGATCCTGCTACATAGGTAACTGCAGTTTTGCCGGTTACATAGACAATTGCACTTTTGCCGATACATTCCACTGCAAGCAAACTTTTATTTCCCTTTGTGTGTCTGCTTTGTGCTGATGGTGGCCGTCGGCTCTCTTATGTGAAACTTTTACTTTTCAGTTTACATGGCAAGAAAAGTCTAGTTAGTTATGTGAAACTGCTTTACTTTTCATTTTAAATTTATGTGGTAAGAAAAGTCCTGTTAGGAGTTTACAGTGGTAATAGCTCTAACTCGAGCAAATGCGAGACCCATTACATTGCACATGCTTGATTCAAATATGTCACTCCTTAGAAGGCTGTTATTTTTTGTTTGGCAATGAGCAGATTAGTACTGGCATCTCCTCTGAAGGTTGGTGTACAGGGACTAGCACCAGGGCCCCAGAAGGAGCATGGATGTTCAGGAAGAGCACACACAGAGCCGGCCCTAGGATGGTGTGAACGGTGCGGATTTTGGTTTGGGACACCCTGTTTGCAAGTATATTACATTTTTAAAAGTACCTGCTGCTGAGTTTCTTGCCACCAGAAGTGTTCAGGCGACAATAAAAATGTCAAGATAACTCAGGTGATTAATGTTCTTCCTGGAAATTGTTAATATGCTTGCTGCAGAGAACATGTACGTGCAGATCACAAAGGGCATATTAAGAGGCACTAGGGCCTTGTAAATCTGGGCCCTAGTTTCCAGGACTCCAGTCGTGGTACTGTTCTTGTGGTGGTTGAGCAGTTGCTTCTTCAACCTGGCGAGACAAAGAGGGAACCACAGCAGCTAGTCCTTTTCAATAGTCCAGCACCATGTAACTGGAAGTTAACTGCTCAGTCACCTTGTAGGAGGCTGGACTGGCTTGTAGTGAGTACCAAGGGGTACTTGCACCTTGCACCAGGCCCAGTTATCCCTTATTAGTGTATAGGGTGTCTAGCAGCTTAGGCTGATAGATAATGGTAGCTTAGCTGAGCAGCTTAGGCTGAACTAGGAGACGTGTGAAGCTACTACAGTACCACTTAGTGTCATATGCACAATATCATAAGAAAACACAATACACAGTTATACTAAAAATAAAGGTACTTTATTTTTATGACAATATGCCAAAGTATCTTAGAGTGTACCCTCAGTGAGAGGATAGGAAATATACACAAGATATATATACACAATAGCAAAAATATGCAGTATAGTCTTAGAAAACAGTGCAAACAATGTATAGTTACAATAGGATGCAATGGGGAAACATAGGGATAGGGGCAACACAAACCATATACTCCAGAAGTGGAATGCGAACCACGAATGGACCCCAAACCTATGTGACCTTGTAGAGGGTCGCTGGGACTATTAGAAAATAGTGAGAGTTAGAAAAATAACCCTCCCCAAGACCCTGAAAAGTGAGTGCAAAGTGCACTAAAGTTCCCCTAAGGACAAAAGAGTCGTGTTAGAGGAATAATGCAGGAAAGATACAAACCAGCAATGCAACAACTGTGGATTTCCAATCTAGGGTACCTGTGGAACAAGGGGACCAAGTCCAAAAGTCACAAGCAAGTCGGAGATGGGCAGATGCCCAGGAAATGCCAGCTGCGGGTGCAAAGAAGCTTCGACTGGACAGAAGAAGCTGAGGTTTCTGCAGGAACGAAAAGGGCTAGAGACTTCCCCTTTGGTGGACGGATTCCTCTCGCCTTGGAGAGTCGTGCAGAAGTGTTTTCCCGCCGGAAGGACGCCAACAAGCCTTGCTACACGCAAATCATGCGTTTGGCGTTTTTGGACGCTGCTGGGGCCCAGGAGGGACCAGGAGGTCGCAAATTGGACCTGCAGAGAGAGGGGACGTCGAGCAAGACAAAGAGCCCTCACTGAAGCAGGTAGCACCCGGAGAAGTGCCAGAAACAGGCACTACGAGGATGCGTGAAACGGTGCTCGCCGAAGTTGCACAAAGGAGTCCCACGTCGCCGGAGACCAACTTAGAAAGTCGTGCAATACAGGTTAGAGTGCCGTGGACCCAGGCTTGGCTGTGCACGAAGGATTTCCGCCGGAAGTGCACAGGGGCCGGAGTAGCTGCAAAGTCGCGGTTCCCAGCAATGCAGCCCAGCGAGGTGAGGCAAGGACTTACCTCCACCAAACTTGGGCTGAAGAGTCACTGGACTGTGGGGGTCACTTGGACAGAGTCGCTGGATTCGAGGGACCTCGCTCGTCGTGCTGAGAGGAGACCCAAGGGACCGGTAATGCAGCTTTTTGGTGCCTGCGGTTGCAGGGGGAAGATTCCGTCGACCCACGGGAGATTTCTTTGGAGCTTCTGGTGCAGAGAGGAGGCAGGCTACCCCCACAGCATGCACAAGCAGGAAAACAGTCGAGAAGGCGGCAGGATCAGCGTTACAGAGTTGCAGTAGTCGTCTTTGCTACTATGTTGCAGGTTTGCAGGCTTCCAGCGCGGTCAGCGGTCGTTTCCTTATCAGAAGGTGAAGAGAGAGATGCAGAGGAACTCGGATGAGCTCTTGCATTCGTTATCTAAAGTTTCCCCAGAGACAGAGACCCTAAATAGCCAGAAAAGAGGGTTTGGCTACCTAGGAGAGAGGAAAGGCTACTAACACCTGAAGGAGCCTATCAGCAGGAGTCTCTGACGTCACCTGGTAGCACTGGCCACTCAGAGCAGTCCAGTGTGCCAGCAGCACCTCTGTTTCCAAGATGGCAGAGGTCTGGAGCACACTGGAGGAGCTCTGGACACCTCCCAGGGGAGGTGCAGGTCAGGGGAGTGGTCACTCCCCTTTCCTTTGTCCAGTTTCGCGCCAGAGCAGGGGCTAAGGGGTCCCTGAACCGGTGTAGACTGGCTTATGCAGAATTGGGCACATCTGTGCCCAACAAAGCATTTCCAGAGGCTGGGGGAGGCTACTCCTCCCCTGCCTTCACACCATTTTCCAAAGGGAGAGGGTGTCACACCCTCTCTCAGAGGAAGTTCTTTGTTCTGCCATCCTGGGCCAGGCCTGGCTGGACCCCAGGAGGGCAGCTGCCTGTCTGAGTGGTTGGCAGCAGCAGCAGCTGCAGTGAAACCCCAGGAAGGGCAGTCTGGCAGTACCAGGGTCTGTGCTACAGACCACTGGGATCATGGAATTGTACCAACAATGCCAGGATGGCATAGAGGGGGCAATTCCATGATCATAGACATGTTACATGGCCATATTCGGAGTTACCATGGTGAAGCTACATATAGGTATTGACCTATATGTAGTGCACGCGTGTAATGGTGTCCCCGCACTCACAAAGTTCAGTGAATTGGCTCTGAACAATGTGGGGGCACCTTGGCTAGTGCCAGGGTGCCCTCACACTAAGTAACTTTGCACCTAACCTTTACCAGGTAAAGGTTAGACATATAGGTGACTTATAAGTTACTTAAGTGCAGTGTAAAATGGCTGTGAAATAACGTGGACGTTATTTCACTCAGGCTGCAGTGGCAGGCCTGTGTAAGAATTGTCAGAGCTCCCTATGGGTGGCAAAAGAAATGCTGCAGCCCATAGGGATCTCCTGGAACCCCAATACCCTGGGTACCTCAGTACCATATACTAGGGAATTATAAGGGTGTTCCAGTAAGCCAATGTAAATTTGTAAAAATGGTCACTAGCCTGTTAGTGACAATTTGGAAAGAAATGAGAGAGCATAACCACTGAGGTTCTGATTAGCAGAGCCTCAGTGAGACAGTTAGTCACTACACAGGTAACACATTCAGGCACACTTATGAGCACTGGGGCCCTGGGTTACCAGGGTCCCAGTGACACATACAACTAAAACAACATATATACAGTGAAAAATGGGGGTAACATGCCAGGCAAGATGGTACTTTCCTACACAACCCCCCCCCCCCAAACGAAGGACAATAAGACTAGCCATTACCTGATGAGTCTTCATTGTCTAAGTGGAAATATCTGGAGAGTCCATCTGCATTGGAGTGGCTACTCCCAGGTCTATGTTCCACTGTATAGTCCATCCCCTGTAGGGATATGGACCACCTCAACAATTTAGGATTTTCACCTTTCATTTGTTTTAGCCAAAGTAGAGGTTTGTGGTCTGTCTGAACAATGAAGTGAGTGCCAAACAGGTATGGCCTCAACTTCTTCAGAGCCCAGACCACAGCAAAGGCCTCCCTCTCAATGGCAGACCAACGCTTTTCTCTAGGGGTCAACCTCCTACTAATAAAAGCAACAGGTTGATCCTGGCCCTCAGTATTAAGTTGTGATAGGACTGCCCCTACTCCTAATTCAGATGCATCAGTTTGGACATAGAATTTTTTAGAGTAACAAGGGCTTTTCAGGACAGGTGCAGAGCACATGGCCTGCTTCAGCTCCTCAAAAGCTTTCTGACAGCTTGCTGTCCTTAATACCTTTTTAGGCATTTTCTTGGATGTGAGGTCATTAAGAGGGGCTGCAATGGAGCCATAGTTCTTAATGAACCTCCTGTAATACCCAGTGAGGCCTAGGAAGGCTCTCACCTGAGTCTGAGTGGTAGGGGGAACCCAATCAATAATAGTTTGGATTTTCCCCTGAAGTGGTGCAATCTGTTCCCCACCAACAAGGTGTCCCAGATAAACCACCTTACCCTGCCCTATCTGGCACTTTGAAGCCTTGATAGTGAGGCCTGCCTTTTGCAGAGCCTCCAGAACTTTCCATAGGTGGACCAGGTGATCATCCCCGCTGGAGCTAAAGACAGCTATATCGTCCAAATATGCTGCACTGAAAGCTTCCAGCCCTTGCAGGACTGTGTTCACCAACCTCTGAAAAGTGGCAGGTGCATTTTTCAAACCAAAAGGCATTACAGTAAACTGGTAATGTCCTCCAATGGTAGAAAATGCAGTCTTAGGTTTAGCATCTTCTGACAATTTGATCTGCCAATACCCTGCAGTCAAATCAAAAGTGCTTAGATACTTGGCAGATGCCAGTGTATCTATAAGCTCATCTGCCCTGGGTATAGGGTGAGCATCAGTTTTGGTTACCAAGTTGAGCCCTCTATAGTCTACACAAAACCTCATTTCCTTCTTTCCATCTTTAGAATTGGGTTTTGGCACCAGTACCACAGGAGAAGCCCATGGACTGTCAGAGTGCTCAACCACTCCTAGTTCTAACATTTTCTGAACTTCTTGCTTTATGCAGTCCCTGACATGGTCAGGCTGCCTATAGATCTTACTTTTGACAGGTAAACTGTCTCCAGTATCTATAGTGTGCTCACACCAAGAAGTGGTGCCTGGCACAGTAGAGAAGAGTTCTGAAAATTGTCCTAGGAGATTTATGCAATTATCTTTCTGCTCAGCAGTAAGATAATCAGCCAAGACTACACCTTCCACAAGAGCATCTTGTTCTGTGGAAGAGAAGAGATCAGGTAGAGGATCACTGTCTTCTTCCTGTCCCTCATCTGTTGCCATGAGCAGGGTGAGATCAGCCCTGTCATAGTAGGGTTTCAGGCGGTTGACATGGAGCACCCTAAGGGGACTCCTGGCAGTGCCTAAGTCAACCAAGTAGGTGACTTCACCCTTCTTTTCAACAATTGTGTGGGGTCCACTCCATTTATCTTGGAGTGCTCTTGGGGCCACAGGCTCCAAGACCCACACTTTCTGCCCTGGTTGGTACTGAACCAAAACAGCCTTCTGATCATGCCATTGCTTCTGGAGCTCTTGGCTGGCCTGAAGGTTTTTACTGGCCTTTTTCATGTACTCAGCCATCCTTGATCTGAGGCCAAGTACATAATCCACAATATCCTGCTTAGGAGCTTTTAAAGGTTGTTCCCAACCCTCCTTTACAAGTGTGAGTGGACCCCTAACAGGGTGTCCAAAAAGAAGTTCAAAGGGGCTGAAGCCCACTCCTTTCTGGGGTACCTCCCTGTAGGCAAAAAGGAGGCATGGTAGAAGGATATCCCATCTCCTGCGGAGTTTTTCAGGGAGTCCCATAATCATGCCTTTGAGAGTTTTATTAAATCTCTCCACCAGTCCATTTGTTTGTGGATGATAGGGTGTTGTGAACTTGTAAGTTACACCACACTCCTTCTACATGGCCTTTAAGTATGCAGACATGAAATTGCTTCCTCTGTCTGATACTACTTCCTTTGGGAAGCCCACCCTGGAAAATATTCCCAGGAGGGCCTTTGCCACTGCAGGAGCTGTAGTGGTCCTTAAAGGAATAGCTTCAGGATATCTTGTGGCATGGTCCACTACCACCAAGATAAACCTATTGCCTGAAGCAGTAGGAGGGTCAAGGGGGCCAACTATGTCAACCCCTACCCTTTCAAAGGGAACCCCAACCACAGGCAGTGGGATAAGGGGTGCCTTTGGAGTGCCACCTGTCTTGCCACTGGCTTGACAGGTTTCACAGGACTTACAAAATTCCTTTGTGTCCTCAGACATCCTAGGCCAATGAAACAATGGTACCAATCTGTCCCAAGTTTTCATTTGACCCAGGTGCCCAGCTAAGGGAATGTCATGTGCCAGTGTTAGGAGGAACTTTCTGTACTCCTGAGGAATCACTAATCTCCTGGCAGCTCCAGGTTTAGGATCCCTATGCTCAGTGTACAAGAGGTTGTCCTCCCAGTAAACTCTGTGAGAGTCACTGACATCCCCATTAGCCTGTTTGACAGCTTGCTGTCTGAGACCCTCTAATGTGGGACAGGTGTGCTGTGCCACACTCAGCTCCTCTCTGGCAGGCCCCCCTTCACCCAAAAGCTCAGCAGTGTCTGCTTCCAGCTCCTCTGGTGTAGGTTCTGCACAGGGAGGGAATTCTTCTTCCTCAGAAGTTGAATCCACTGTAGAGGGAGGGATAGTAGGAAGTGGTTTGCTTCTACTAGCCCTAGCTTTAGGGAGCACTTGGTCCATTGTTCCAGGATCCAAGCTTCCCTGTCCTTTTTGCTTTTTGGCCTGAGCCCTTGTCAAAGCAAAAATATGCCCTGGGATGCCCAGCATTGCTGCATGGGCCTCCAACTCCACATCTGACCAAGCTGATGTCTCCAAATCATTCCCTAATAGACAGTCTACAGGTAAATCTGAAGCTACCACAACTTTCTTTGGACCAGTTACCCCCCCCCAGTTGAGATTTACAACAGCCATGGGGTGGCTTTGTGTTATGTTGTGAGCATCGGTTACTTGGTACTGGTGTCCAAGTATGTGTTGTTCAGGGTGCACCAGTTTCTCAATCACCATTGTGACACTGGCACCTGTGTCCCTGTAGGCCTGGACCTCAACACCATTTATTAGGGTTAGTTGCTTGTACTTCTCCAAGTTATGGGGGCAAGCAACCAAAGTGGCTAAATCAATAGCCCCTTCAGAGACTAAAGTAGCCTCTGTGGTCTCCCTAATCAGACCAACCCCAACTAAATTACCAAAAGTGAGCCCAGCTACTCCCTTGGATTGGCTATTAGTAGGTTTGCTCCCACCACCACTGCTATTAGTAGGGACACTAGGTGTAGCAGTAGGGGTTGTAGTGGTAGGAGCTGTGGTGCCTTTCTTTGGACATCTGGGATCTGTTGTCCAATGGCCTTTTATTTTACATAAATAGCACCATGGTTTCTTTTCCTTGTTCTCATTAAAGGAGGATTTGGGCCCACCACCCCCACCAGAGTGTTTTTGTGGGCCTGATGAAGACTCATTTTTAGATTTGTCCCCACCCTTGTCAGAAGACTTACCATCCTTCTTTTTGTTGCCATCTTTGTCACCCCCTGTATGAACTTTTCTGTTCACTCCTGTTCTGACCCATTTGTCTGCCTTCTTTCCCAATTCTTGGGGAGAGGTCAGATTAGAGTCCACCAAGTACTGGTGCAACAAATCAGACACACAATTATTAAGAATATGCTCTCTCAGGATCAAGTTATACAGGCTGTCATAATCAGTAACTTTACTGCCATGTAACCACCCCTCCAAGGCCTTCACTGAATGGTCAATGAAATCAACCCAGTCTTGTGAAGACTCCTTTTTGGTCTCTCTGAACTTTATCCTGTACTGTTCAGTGGTTAAGCCATAACCATCCAGGAGTGCATTCTTAAGAACTTGGAAATTATTGGCATCATTTTCTTTCACTGTAAGGAGCCTATCCCTACCTTTTCCACTAAATGATAGCCATAGTATAGCAGCCCACTGCCTTTGAGGGACATCCTGTACAACACAGGCCCTCTCAAGTGCAGCAAACCACTTGTTAATGTCATCCCCCTCCTTATAAGGGGGAACTATCTTGTGCAGATTCCTGGAATCATGCTCTTTTGCAGGATGACTATGGGGAATACTGCTGCTGCCACCATGGGTATCTAAACCCAACTTCTGTCTTTCCTTCTCTAATTCAAAAGACTGTCTATCCAAATCCAGCTGTTGCTTTTTAAGCTTCAGTCTGCTTTGTTCCACCCTCAACTTATTGAGTTCCCTCTCTAACATTCTGTCATCAGGGTTGGTGGGAGGGACATTTCTTGAAACAGAGCTATGATGGGAATGAACAGAAGGAGACCTGTCCCTTACAGAAGCCAACTTAACAGCTTGGTTTACAGAAACATTACTACCAGTATGGTGAGAGTAAATGCTTTTGCTATGATGTGAGACAACACTATTTGTTTGGTGTGGCTCATCATCATTACCATCTATGCTAGATTGTCTAGTAATGGGCAGGCTAGAAAGTTTCTTTCCTGAATCTTTTCCTGGGGGAGTCCCTGAATCAGATTGGGAACTATTAGGTACTTTTTCAACAGATGGGCCACCTCTGGCCTTATCCTGTTCTCTAAGCATGTTAATTAACATTCCAAGGCAGGATTCTTCCCTACACTCAAACCTCTCTCTATACAGAGACTCCTTGCTCTCTTCCAGCTAAGGTTGTCATATGCAAGTTTGGACAGATCAACACTTTGGCCTGTGCCAGACATTTTTTAGAGAGAGTTAAAGTGATAGAGAAAGAGACAAAAGTTTTCAGAACTTTTTTGGAAAGACAGAAAAAAACTTTTTAAACTTTTAAGAACTTTTTGAAAGTTTAGGAGTACTTTTCAGCACTTAGAAAAGAGTGAAAAGAGGAAATGCAAAACTTTTTGGCTATGTGTATATACACTGACCTTGTTTTGTATATTTTTCTCTTATGAAAAGTACAATGACAAGAGTGGTAAGTAGTCTCAAGCACTTATCCCACCACTGCACAACCAATGTAGGAGGCTGGACTGGCTTGTAGTGAGTACCAAGGGGTACTTGCACCTTGCACCAGGCCCAGTTATCCCTTATTAGTGTATAGGGTGTCTAGCAGCTTAGGCTGATAGATAATGGTAGCTTAGCTGAGCAGCTTAGGCTGAACTAGGAGACGTGTGAAGCTACTACAGTACCACTTAGTGTCATATGCACAATATCATAAGAAAACACAATACACAGTTATACTAAAAATAAAGGTACTTTATTTTTATGACAATATGCCAAAGTATCTTAGAGTGTACCCTCAGTGAGAGGATAGGAAATATACACAAGATATATATACACAATAGCAAAAATATGCAGTATAGTCTTAGAAAACAGTGCAAACAATGTATAGTTACAATAGGATGCAATGGGGAAACATAGGGATAGGGGCAACACAAACCATATACTCCAGAAGTGGAATGCGAACCACGAATGGACCCCAAACCTATGTGACCTTGTAGAGGGTCGCTGGGACTATTAGAAAATAGTGAGAGTTAGAAAAATAACCCTCCCCAAGACCCTGAAAAGTGAGTGCAAAGTGCACTAAAGTTCCCCTAAGGACAAAAGAGTTGTGTTAGAGGAATAATGCAGGAAAGACACAAACCAGCAATGCAACAACTGTGGATTTCCAATCTAGGGTACCTGTGGAACAAGGGGACCAAGTCCAAAAGTCACAAGCAAGTCGGAGATGGGCAGATGCCCAGGAAATGCCAGCTGCGGGTGCAAAGAAGCTTCGACTGGACAGAAGAAGCTGAGGTTTCTACAGGAACGAAAAGGGCTAGAGACTTCCCCTTTGGTGGACGGATCCCTCTCGCCTTGGAGAGTCGTGCAGAAGTGTTTTCCCGCCGGAAGGACGCCAACGAGCCTTGCTACACGCAAATCGTGCGTTTGGTGTTTTTGGACGCTGCTGGGGCCCAGGAGGGACCAGGAGGTCGCAAATTGGACCTGCAGAGAGAGGGGACGTCGAGCAAGACAAAGAGCCCTCACTGAAGCAGGTAGCACCCGGAGAAGTGCCAGAAACAGGCACTACGAGGATGCGTGAAACGGTGCTCGCCGAAGTTGCACAAAGGAGTCCCACGTCGCCGGAGACCAACTTAGAAAGTCGTGCAATGCAGGTTAGAGTGCCGTGGACCCAGGCTTGGCTGTGCACGAAGGATTTCCGCCGGAAGTGCACAGGGGCCGGAGTAGCTGCAAAGTCGCGGTTCACAGCAATGCAGCCCAGCGAGGTGAGGCAAGGACTTACCTCCACCAAACTTGGGCTGAAGAGTCACTGGACTGTGGGGGTCACTTGGACAGAGTCGCTGGATTCGAGGGACCTCGCTCGTCGTGCTGAGAGGAGACCCAAGGGACCGGTAATGCAGCTTTTTGGTGCCTGCGGTTGCAGGGGGAAGATTCCGTCGACCCACGGGAGATTTCTTCGGAGCTTCTGGTGCAGAGAGGAGGCAGGCTACCCCCACAGCATGCACAAGCAGGAAAACAGTCGAGAAGGCGGCAGGATCAGCGTTACAGAGTTGCAGTAGTCGTCTTTGCTACTATGTTGCAGGTTTGCAGGCTTCCAGCGCGGTCAGCGGTCGTTTCCTTATCAGAAGGTGAAGAGGGAGATGCAGAGGAACTCGGATGAGCTCTTGCATTCGTTATCTAAAGTTTCCCCAGAGACAGAGACCCTAAATAGCCAGAAAAGAGGGTTTGGCTACCTAGGAGAGAGGAAAGGCTACTAACACCTGAAGGAGCCTATCAGCAGGAGTCTCTGACGTCACCTGGTAGCACTGGCCACTCAGAGCAGTCCAGTGTGCCAGCAGCACCTCTGTTTCCAAGATGGCAGAGGTCTGGAGCACACTGGAGGAGCTCTGGACACCTCCCAGGGGAGGTGCAGGTCAGGGGAGTGGTCACTCCCCTTTCCTTTGTCCAGTTTCGCGCCAGAGCAGGGGCTAAGGGGTCCCTGAACCGGTGTAGACTGGCTTATGCAGAATTGGGCACATCTGTGCCCAACAAAGCATTTCCAGAGGCTGGGGGAGGCTACTCCTCCCCTGCCTTCACACCATTTTCCAAAGGGAGAGGGTGTCACACCCTCTCTCAGAGGAAGTTCTTTGTTCTGCCATCCTGGGCCAGGCCTGGCTGGACCCCAGGAGGGCAGCTGCCTGTCTGAGGGGTTGGCAGCAGCAGCAGCTGCAGTGAAACCCCAGGAAGGGCAGTCTGGCAGTACCAGGGTCTGTGCTACAGACCACTGGGATCATGGAATTGTACCAACAATGCCAGGATGGCATAGAGGGGGCAATTCCATGATCATAGACATGTTACATGGCCATATTCGGAGTTACCATGGTGAAGCTACATATAGGTATTGACCTATATGTAGTGCACGCGTGTAATGGTGTCCCCGCACTCACAAAGTTCAGTGAATTGGCTCTGAACAATGTGGGGGCACCTTGGCTAGTGCCAGGGTGCCCTCACACTAAGTAACTTTGCACCTAACCTTTACCAGGTAAAGGTTAGACATATAGGTGACTTATAAGTTACTTAAGTGCAGTGTAAAATGGCTGTGAAATAACGTGGACGTTATTTCACTCAGGCTGCAGTGGCAGGCCTGTGTAAGAATTGTCAGAGCTCCCTATGGGTGGCAAAAGAAATGCTGCAGCCCATAGGGATCTCCTGGAACCCCAATACCCTGGGTACCTCAGTACCATATACTAGGGAATTATAAGGGTGTTCCAGTAAGCCAATGTAAATTGGTAAAAATGGTCACTAGCCTGTTAGTGACAATTTGGAAAGAAATGAGAGAGCATAACCACTGAGGTTCTGATTAGCAGAGCCTCAGTGAGACAGTTAGTCACTACACAGGTAACACATTCAGGCACACTTATGAGCACTGGGGCCCTGGGTTACCAGGGTCCCAGTGACACATACAACTAAAACAACATATATACAGTGAAAAATGGGGGTAACATGCCAGGCAAGATGGTACTTTCCTACACAACCCCCCCCCCCCAAACGAAGGACAATAAGACTAGCCATTACCTGATGAGTCTTCATTGTCTAAGTGGAAATATCTGGAGAGTCCATCTGCATTGGAGTGGCTACTCCCAGGTCTATGTTCCACTGTATAGTCCATCCCCTGTAGGGATATGGACCACCTCAACAATTTAGGATTTTCACCTTTCATTTGTTTTAGCCAAAGTAGAGGTTTGTGGTCTGTCTGAACAATGAAGTGAGTGCCAAACAGGTATGGCCTCAACTTCTTCAGAGCCCAGACCACAGCAAAGGCCTCCCTCTCAATGGCAGACCAACGCTTTTCTCTAGGGGTCAACCTCCTACTAATAAAAGCAACAGGTTGATCCTGGCCCTCAGAATTAAGTTGTGATAGGACTGCCCCTACTCCTAATTCAGATGCATCAGTTTGGACATAGAATTTTTTAGAGTAACAAGGGCTTTTCAGGACAGGTGCAGAGCACATGGCCTGCTTCGGCTCCTCAAAAGCTTTCTGACAGCTTGCTGTCCTTAATACCTTTTTAGGCATTTTCTTGGATGTGAGGTCATTAAGAGGGGCTGCAATGGAGCCATAGTTCTTAATGAACCTCCTGTAATACCCAGTGAGGCCTAGGAAGGCTCTCACCTGAGTCTGAGTGGTAGGGGGAACCCAATCAATAATAGTTTGGATTTTCCCCTGAAGTGGTGCAATCTGTTCCCCACCAACAAGGTGTCCCAGATAAACCACCTTACCCTGCCCTATCTGGCACTTTGAAGCCTTGATAGTGAGGCCTGCCTTTTGCAGAGCCTCCAGAACTTTCCATAGGTGGACCAGGTGATCATCCCAGCTGGAGCTAAAGACAGCTATATCGTCCAAATATGCTGCACTGAAAGCTTCCAGCCCTTGCAGGACTGTGTTCACCAACCTCTGAAAAGTGGCAGGTGCATTTTTCAAACCAAAAGGCATTACAGTAAACTGGTAATGTCCTCCAATGGTAGAAAATGCAGTCTTAGGTTTAGCATCTTCTGACAATTTGATCTGCCAATACCCTGCAGTCAAATCAAAAGTGCTTAGATACTTGGCAGATGCCAGTGTATCTATAAGCTCATCTGCCCTGGGTATAGGGTGAGCATCAGTTTTGGTTACCAAGTTGAGCCCTCTATAGTCTACACAAAACCTCATTTCCTTCTTTCCATCTTTAGAATTGGGTTTTGGTACCAGTACCACAGGAGAAGCCCATGGACTGTCAGAGTGCTCAACCACTCCTAGTTCTAACATTTTCTGAACTTCTTGCTTTATGCAGTCCCTGACATGGTCAGGCTGCCTATAGATCTTACTTTTGACAGGTAAACTGTCTCCAGTATCTATAGTGTGCTCACACCAAGAAGTGGTGCCTGGCACAGTAGAGAAGAGTTCTGAAAATTGTCCTAGGAGATTTATGCAATTATCTTTCTGCTCAGCAGTAAGACAATCAGCCAAAACTACACCTTCCACAAGAGCATCTTGTTCTGTGGAAGAGAAGAGATCAGGTAGAGGATCACTGTCTTCTTCCTGTCCCTCATCTGTTGCCATGAGCAGGGTGAGATCAGCCCTGTCATAGTAGGGTTTCAGGCGGTTGACATGGAGCACCCTAGGGGACTCCTGGCAGTGCCTAAGTCAACCAAGTAGGTGACTTCACCCTTCTTTTCAACAATTGTGTGGGGTCCACTCCATTTATCTTGGAGTGCTCTTGGGGCCACAGGCTCCAAGACCCACACTTTCTGCCCTGGTTGGTACTGAACCAAAACAGCCTTCTGATCATGCCATTGCTTCTGGAGCTCTTGGCTGGCCTGAAGGTTTTTACTGGCCTTTTTCATGTACTCACCCATCCTTGATCTGAGGCCAAGTACATAATCCACAATATCCTGCTTAGGAGCTTTTAAAGGTTGTTCCCAACCCTCCTTTACAAGTGTGAGTGGACCCCTAACAGGGTGTCCAAAAAGAAGTTCAAAGGGGCTGAAGCCCACTCCTTTCTGGGGTACCTCCCTGTAGGCAAAAAGGAGGCATGGTAGAAGGATATCCCATCTCCTGCGGAGTTTTTCAGGGAGTCCCATAATCATGCCTTTGAGAGTTTTATTAAATCTCTCCACCAGTCCATTTGTTTGTGGATGATAGGGTGTTGTGAACTTGTAAGTTACACCACACTCCTTCTACATGGCCTTTAAGTATGCAGACATGAAATTGCTTCCTCTGTCTGATACTACTTCCTTTGGGAAGCCCACCCTGGAAAATATTCCCAGGAGGGCCTTTGCCACTGCAGGAGCTGTAGTGGTCCTTAAAGGAATAGCTTCAGGATATCTTGTGGCATGGTCCACTACCACCAAGATAAACCTATTGCCTGAAGCAGTAGGAGGGTCAAGGGGGCCAACTATGTCAACCCCTACCCTTTCAAAGGGAACCCCAACCACAGGCAGTGGGATAAGGGGTGCCTTTGGAGTGCCACCTGTCTTGCCACTGGCTTGACAGGTTTCACAGGACTTACAAAATTCCTTTGTGTCCTCAGACATCCTAGGCCAATGAAACAATGGTACCAATCTGTCCCAAGTTTTCATTTGACCCAGGTGCCCAGCTAAGGGAATGTCATGTGCCAGTGTTAGGAGGAACTTTCTGTACTCCTGAGGAATCACTAATCTCCTGGCAGCTCCAGGTTTAGGATCCCTATGCTCAGTGTACAAGAGGTTGTCCTCCCAGTAAACTCTGTGAGAGTCACTGACATCCCCATTAGCCTGTTTGACAGCTTGCTGTCTGAGACCCTCTAATGTGGGACAGGTGTGCTGTGCCACACTCAGCTCCTCTCTGGCAGGCCCCCCTTCACCCAAAAGCTCAGCAGTGTCTGCTTCCAGCTCCTCTGGTGTAGGTTCTGCACAGGGAGGGAATTCTTCTTCCTCAGAAGTTGAATCCACTGTAGAGGGAGGGATAGTAGGAAGTGGTTTGCTTCTACTAGCCCTAGCTTTAGGGAGCACTTGGTCCATTGTTCCAGGATCCAAGCTTCCCTGTCCTTTTTGCTTTTTGGCCTGAGCCCTTGTCAAAGCAAAAATATGCCCTGGGATGCCCAGCATTGCTGCATGGGCCTCCAACTCCACATCTGACCAAGCTGATGTCTCCAAATCATTCCCTAATAGACAGTCTACAGGTAAATCTGAAGCTACCACAACTTTCTTTGGACCAGTTACCCCCCCCCAGTTGAGATTTACAACAGCCATGGGGTGGCTTTGTGTTATGTTGTGAGCATCGGTTACTTGGTACTGGTGTCCAAGTATGTGTTGTTCAGGGTGCACCAGTTTCTCAATCACCATTGTGACACTGGCACCTGTGTCCCTGTAGGCCTGGACCTCAACACCATTTATTAGGGTTAGTTGCTTGTACTTCTCCAAGTTATGGGGGCAAGCAACCAAAGTGGCTAAATCAATAGCCCCTTCAGAAACTAAAGTAGCCTCTGTGGTCTCCCTAATCAGACCAACCCCAACTAAATTACCAAAAGTGAGCCCAGCTACTCCCTTGGATTGGCTATTAGTAGGTTTGCTCCCACCACCACTGCTATTAGTAGGGACACTAGGTGTAGCAGTAGGGGTTGTAGTGGTAGGAGCTGTGGTGCCTTTCTTTGGACATCTGGGATCTGTTGTCCAATGGCCTTTTATTTTACATAAATAGCACCATGGTTTCTTTTCCTTGTTCTGATTAAAGGAGGATTTGGGCCCACCACCCCCACCAGAGTGTTTTTGTGGGCCTGATGAAGACTCATTTTTAGATTTGTCCCCACCCTTGTCAGAAGACTTACCATCCTTATTTTTGTTGCCATCTTTGTCACCCCCTGTATGAACTTTTCTGTTCACTCTTGTTCTGACCCATTTGTCTGCCTTCTTTCCCAATTCTTGGGGAGAGGTCAGATTAGAGTCCACCAAGTACTGGTGCAACAAATCAGACACACAATTATTAAGAATATGCTCTCTCAGGATCAAGTTATACAGGCTGTCATAATCAGTAACTTTACTGCCATGTAACCACCCCTCCAAGGCCTTCACTGAATGGTCAATGAAATCAACCCAGTCTTGTGAAGACTCCTTTTTGGTCTCTCTGAACTTTATCCTGTACTGTTCAGTGGTTAAGCCATAACCATCCAGGAGTGCATTCTTAAGAACTTGGAAATTATTGGCATCATTTTCTTTCACTGTAAGGAGCCTATCCCTACCTTTTCCACTAAATGATAGCCATAGTATAGCAGCCCACTGCCTTTGAGGGACATCCTGTACAACACAGGCCCTCTCAAGTGCAGCAAACCACTTGTTAATGTCATCCCCCTCCTTATAAGGGGGAACTATCTTGTGCAGATTCCTGGAATCATGCTCTTTTGCAGGATGACTATGGGGAATACTGCTGCTGCCACCATGGGTATCTAAACCCAACTTCTGTCTTTCCTTCTCTAATTCAAAAGACTGTCTATCCAAATCCAGCTGTTGCTTTTTAAGCTTCAGTCTGCTTTGTTCCACCCTCAACTTATTGAGTTCCCTCTCTAACATTCTGTCATCAGGGTTGGTGGGAGGGACATTTCTTGAAACAGAGCTATGATGGGAATGAACAGAAGGAGACCTGTCCCTTACAGAAGCCAACTTAACAGCTTGGTTTACAGAAATATTACTACCAGTATGGTGAGAGTAAATGCTTTTGCTATGATGTGAGACAACACTATTTGTTTGGTGTGGCTCATCATCATTACCATCTATGCTAGATTGTCTAGTAATGGGCAGGCTAGAAAGTTTCTTTCCTGAATCTTTTCCTGGGGGAGTCCCTGAATCAGATTGGGAACTATTAGGTACTTTTTCAACAGATGGGCCACCTCTGGCCTTATCCTGTTCTCTAAGCATGTTAATTAACATTCCAAGGCAGGATTCTTCCCTACACTCAAACCTCTCTCTATACAGAGACTCCTTGCTCTCTTCCAGCTAAGGTTGTCATATGCAAGTTTGGACAGATCAACACTTTGGCCTGTGCCAGACATTTTTTAGAGAGAGTTAAAGTGATAGAGAAAGAGACAAAAGTTTTCAGAACTTTTTTGGAAAGACAGAAAAAAACTTTTTAAACTTTTAAGAACTTTTTGAAAGTTTAGGAGTACTTTTCAGCACTTAGAAAAGAGTGAAAAGAGGAAATGCAAAACTTTTTGGCTATGTGTATATACACTGACCTTGTTTTGTATATTTTTCTCTTATGAAAAGTACAATGACAAGAGTGGTAAGTAGTCTCAAGCACTTATCCCACCACTGCACAACCAATGTAGGAGGCTGGACTGGCTTGTAGTGAGTACCAAGGGGTACTTGCACCTTGCACCAGGCCCAGTTATCCCTTATTAGTGTATAGGGTGTCTAGCAGCTTAGGCTGATAGATAATGGTAGCTTAGCTGAGCAGCTTAGGCTGAACTAGGAGACGTGTGAAGCTACTACAGTACCACTTAGTGTCATATGCACAATATCATAAGAAAACACAATACACAGTTATACTAAAAATAAAGGTACTTTATTTTTATGACAATATGCCAAAGTATCTTAGAGTGTACCCTCAGTGAGAGGATAGGAAATATACACAAGATATATATACACAATAGCAAAAATATGCAGTATAGTCTTAGAAAACAGTGCAAACAATGTATAGTTACAATAGGATGCAATGGGGAAACATAGGGATAGGGGCAACACAAACCATATACTCCAGAAGTGGAATGCGAACCACGAATGGACCCCAAACCTATGTGACCTTGTAGAGGGTCGCTGGGACTATTAGAAAATAGTGAGAGTTAGAAAAATAACCCTCCCCAAGACCCTGAAAAGTGAGTGCAAAGTGCACTAAAGTTCCCCTAAGGACAAAAGAGTCGTGTTAGAGGAATAATGCAGGAAAGACACAAACCAGCAATGCAACAACTGTGGATTTCCAATCTCGGGTACCTGTGGAACAAGGGGACCAAGTCCAAAAGTCACAAGCAAGTCGGAGATGGGCAGATGCCCAGGAAATGCCAGCTGCGGGTGCAAAGAAGCTTCGACTGGACAGAAGAAGCTGAGGTTTCTACAGGAACGAAAAGGGCTAGAGACTTCCCCTTTGGTGGACGGATCCCTCTCGCCTTGGAGAGTCGTGCAGAAGTGTTTTCCCGCCGGAAGGACGCCAACAAGCCTTGCTACACGCAAATCGTGCGTTTGGCGTTTTTGGACGCTGCTGAGGCCCAGGAGGGACCAGGAGGTCGCAAATTGGACCTGCAGAGAGAGGGGACGTCGAGCAAGACAAAGAGCCCTCACTGAAGCAGGTAGCACCCGGAGAAGTGCCAGAAACAGGCACTACGAGGATGCGTGAAACGGTGCTCGCCGAAGTTGCACAAAGGAGTCCCACGTCGCCGGAGACCAACTTAGAAAGTCGTGCAATGCAGGTTAGAGTGCCGTGGACCCAGGCTTGGCTGTGCACGAAGGATTTCCGCCGGAAGTGCACAGGGGCCGGAGTAGCTGCAAAGTCGCGGTTCACAGCAATGCAGCCCAGCGAGGTGAGGCAAGGACTTACCTCCACCAAACTTGGGCTGAAGAGTCACTGGACTGTGGGGGTCACTTGGACAGAGTCGCTGGATTCGAGGGACCTCGCTCGTCGTGCTGAGAGGAGACCCAAGGGACCGGTAATGCAGCTTTTTGGTGCCTGCGGTTGCAGGGGGAAGATTCCGTCGACCCACGGGAGATTTCTTCGGAGCTTCTGGTGCAGAGAGGAGGCAGGCTACCCCCACAGCATGCACAAGCAGGAAAACAGTCGAGAAGGCGGCAGGATCAGCGTTACAGAGTTGCAGTAGTCGTCTTTGCTACTATGTTGCAGGTTTGCAGGCTTCCAGCGCGGTCAGCAGTCGTTTCCTTATCAGAAGGTGAAGAGGGAGATGCAGAGGAACTCGGATGAGCTCTTGCATTCGTTATCTAAAGTTTCCCCAGAGACAGAGACCCTAAATAGCCAGAAAAGAGGGTTTGGCTACCTAGGAGAGAGGAAAGGCTACTAACACCTGAAGGAGTCATCAGCAGGAGTCTCTGACGTCACCTGGTAGCACTGGCCACTCAGAGCAGTCCAGTGTGCCAGCAGCACCTCTGTTTCCAAGATGGCAGAGGTCTGGAGCACACTGGAGGAGCTCTGGACACCTCCCAGGGGAGGTGCAGGTCAGGGGAGTGGTCACTCCCCTTTCCTTTGTCCAGTTTCGCGCCAGAGCAGGGGCTAAGGGGTCCCTGAACCGGTGTAGACTGGCTTATGCAGAATTGGGCACATCTGTGCCCAACAAAGCATTTCCAGAGGCTGGGGGAGGCTACTCCTCCCCTGCCTTCACACCATTTTCCAAAGGGAGAGGGTGTCACACCATCTCTCAGAGGAAGTTCTTTGTTCTGCCATCCTGGGCCAGGCCTGGCTGGACCCCAGGAGGGCAGCTGCCTGTCTGAGGGGTTGGCAGCAGCAGCAGCTGCAGTGAAAACCCAGGAAGGGCAGTCTGGCAGTACCAGGGTCTGTGCTACAGACCACTGGGATCATGGAATTGTACCAACAATGCCAGGATGGCATAGAGGGGGCAATTCCATGATCATAGACATGTTACATGGCCATATTCGGAGTTACCATGGTGAAGCTACATATAGGTATTGACCTATATGTAGTGCACGCGTGTAATGGTGTCCCCGCACTCACAAAGTTCAGTGAATTGGCTCTGAACAATGTGGGGGCACCTTGGCTAGTGCCAGGGTGCCCTCACACTAAGTAACTTTGCACCTAACCTTTACCAGGTAAAGGTTAGACATATAGGTGACTTATAAGTTACTTAAGTGCAGTGTAAAATGGCTGTGAAATAACGTGGACGTTATTTCACTCAGGCTGCAGTGGCAGGCCTGTGTAAGAATTGTCAGAGCTCCCTATGGGTGGCAAAAGAAATGCTGCAGCCCATAGGGATCTCCTGGAACCCCAATACCCTGGGTACCTCAGTACCATATACTAGGGAATTATAAGGGTGTTCCAGTAAGCCAATGTAAATTGGTAAAAATGGTCACTAGCCTGTTAGTGACAATTTGGAAAGAAATGAGAGAGCATAACCACTGAGGTTCTGATTAGCAGAGCCTCAGTGAGACAGTTAGTCACTACACAGGTAACACATTCAGGCACACTTATGAGCACTGGGGCCCTGGGTTACCAGGGTCCCAGTGACACATACAACTAAAACAACATATATACAGTGAAAAATGGGGGTAACATGCCAGGCAAGATGGTACTTTCCTACACACCTGAATTCTATTTCCTGACAAGGGCACATTTGGTACTTCTGCGGTTCTGATAGTGGAACGTGTAGCTCCATTGTCAACCAGGAATGAAACATCGTGTGCCATAACTTTGGCATTTACATAGGAACCTTGTTGATCTACCTCTAAGGATGCTGCTAACATGCACTCCTCATCATCAGAACTATCTCTGTTACATGTTTCTGAAAACTCCTCATTACTCAAATCAATTAAGGTAGTAGTTCTCAAACTGTGTGCCGCAGGACCGTGATGCGCCACCAAACTCAGCCAGGAGCGCTGCAGTCACTACAAAAGTATTAATGCTGCACACAATATTCAGCAGTAAAGCTTTGCAGACCGTTTCAATGAGCTGCAATTCCTATAATAGCCACTAAAGGCTAGTGTAGGAGGTTGGCCTGGTTTGTAGTGGGTACCAAAGATACTTAAAATTTATACTAGGTCCAGTTATCCCTTATTAGTGAAATGTAGGCAATGTCTAGAAGCCAGGCTGTCTAGAGGTAGCTGTAGGCAGAGCAGCCAAGACTGAACTAAGAGACATGCAAAGCTCTTGCAATACCACTGTAGTCAGACAGCACTCGCACATAAGAAAGACAATACTCAGTGTTACCAAAAATAAAGGTACTTTATTTTAGTGACACAAGGCCAAAAATATCTTAGAGGCTATACTCCCTTAGGGGGTAAGTATTATATACAAAATATACACTAGTAACCAAAATCAGTTAAGTACTCAGTCATAAAATAGTGCAAACAGTGAAAATCACCATAGGCTAGAATGGGCTTAAGGGCAACAGAAACCGTATTCTAAAATAGTGGAATGCGAAAGTTAGTTTCCCCCCTAGGCAAGTGTAGTGTGTAGAGGGGCGCTGGGAGTGTAAGAAAACACCAAAGGTAAGTAAAGTACCTCACCCCTGAGCCCAGGAAAACAGGAGTAAAGTACAGCAAGTTTCCTGAGAACACACTAGGAGTCGTGGTAAAGGGTTATGCAAAAGCTAAGCAAGATTGCAAGACACCAACAATGGATTCCTGGACCTGGAGACCTGTGGAGAGAGGAGACCAGTCCAAGAACAGATGAAGAGTCCAGGAAGAACAGGAGCCCCTGCTAACTCGGATCAATGTGAAAAAGTGGATTCTCCAGTGTAGGAGGCTGGCCTGGCTTGTAGTGGGTACCAGAGGTACTTACACCTTGTGCCAGGTCCAGTTATCCCTTATTAGTGTAGAAGAGGTGTTTCTAGCAGCTTAGGCTGATAGAAGGTAGTTATGGCAAAGCAGCTTAGGCTGAACTAGGAGACATGTAAAGCTTCTACTATAACACTGGTGTCATATGCACAGTATCATAAGAAATACACAGAAGTACTAAAAATAAAGGTACTTTATTTTTATGACAATATGCCAAAACCATCTCAGTGAGTACCTCAGTATGAGGATAAGTTATATACACAAGATATATGTACACAAACCAAAATTATGCAGGTAATAGCAAAAGGAAGTAATGCAAGCAATGTAAAGTTACAGTAGATTGCAATAGGAGCACATAGGTATAGGGGGAACACAAACCATATACTCCAAAAGTGGAATGCGAACCACGAATGGACCCCAAACTTATGTGAGCTTGTAGAGGGTCGCTGGGACTGTAAGAAAACAGTGAGGGTTAGAAAAATAGCCCACCCCAAGACCCTGAAAGGTAGTTGTAAAGTGCACCTACTACCCCCAGAGAGCACAGAAGTCGTGATAGGGGGTTTCTCCAGGAAGAACAAACACCAGAAATGCAACAACAGTGGATTTCTGGACCTGAGTACCTGTAAGACAAGGGGACCAAGTCCAAGAGTCGTGATAATGTCGAGAGGGGGCAGGAGCCCAGGAAATGCCAGCTGAGGGTGCAAGGAAGCTTCCACTGGTTGGAAGAAGCTTGGAGTTCTGCAAGAAAGAAGAAGACTAGGAACTTCCCCTTTGGAGGATGGATGTCCCACGTTGCGATGAAGCTTGCAGAGGTGTTCCCACGCAGAAAGACCGCAACCAAGCCTTGCTAGCTGCAAGGGTCGGGGTTAGGGTTTTTGGATGCTGCTGTGGCCCAGGAGGGACCAGGATGTCGCCACTTGGATGAGGAGACAGAGGGGGCACACAGCAACGTAGGGAACCCTCACAGAAGCAGGCAGCACCAGCAGAAGTACCTGAAAAGGCACTTAGAAGAAAAGTGAACCGGAGTCCACCTGAATTCACAAAAGGGAGTCCCACAACGCCAGAGGACAACTCAGAAGGTTGTGCACTGCAGGAAGGAGTGTCGGGGACCCAGGCTTGGCTGTGCACGAAGGGAATCCTGGAACAGTGCACAGGAGCCGGAGGAGCTACATATCACGTGGTACCCAGCAATGCAGTCTAGCATGGGGAGGTAAGGACTTACCTCCACCAAACTTGGACTGAAGGGACACTGGACTGTGGGAGTCACTTGGACAGAGTTGCTGAGTTCCAGGGAACACGCTCGTCGTGCTGAGAGGGGACCCAGAGGACTGGTGATGCAGTCTTTTGTTGCCTGCAGTTGCAGGGGGAAGATTCCGTCAACCCACGGGAGATTTCTTCAGAGCTCCTGGTGCAGAAAGGAGGCAGGCTACCCCCAGAGCATGCACCACCTGGAAACAGTTGAGAAAGCCGGCAGGATGAAGCGATACAAGGTTGCTAGTAGTCGTCTTGCTACTTTGTTGCGGTTTTGCAGGCGTCCTGAGCAGTCAGCGGTCTATCCTTTGGCGGAAGGTGAAGAGGGAGATGCAGAGGAACTCTGGTAAGCTCTTGCATTTGTTATCTGGTAAGATCCCCAAAGCACAGACCCTAAATAGCCAGAAAAGGAGGTTTGGCTACCTAGGAAGGAGGATTGGTTACCAAGAGAGGTAAGAGCCTATCAGAAGGAGCCTCTGATGTCACCTGCTGGCACTGGCCACTCAGAGCAGTCCAATGTGCCACAAACACCTCTGTTTCCAAGATGGCAGAGGTCTGGGACACACTGGAGGAGCTCTGGGCACCTCCCCTGGGAGAAGCAGGTCAGGGGAGTGGTCACTCCCCTTTCCTTTGTCCAGTTTCGCGCCAGAGCAGGGCTGGGGGATCCCTGAACCAGTGTAGACTGGCTTATGCAGAGATGGGCACCATATGTGCCCATCAAAGCATTTCAAGAGGCTGGGGGAGGCTACTCCTCCCCAGCCTTCACACCTATTTCCAAAGGGAGAGGGTGTTACACCCTCTCTCAGAGGAAGTCCTTTGTTCTGCTTTCCTGGGCAAGGGCTGCCTGGACCCCAGGAGGGCAGAAACCTGTCTGAGGGGTTGGCAGCAGCAGCAGCAGCTGCAGTGGAGACCCCGGAAAGGCAGTTTGGCAGTACCCGGGTTCTGTGCTAGAGACCCGGGGGATCATGGAAATGTCCCCCCAATGCCAGAATGGCATTGGGGTGACAATTCCATGATCATAGACTGTTACATGGCAATGTTTGGAGTTACCATTGTGACGCTGTACATAGGTAGTGACCTATGTACAGTGCACGCGTGTAATGGTGTCCCCGCACTCACAAAGTCCGGGGAATTTGCCCTGAATGATTTGGGGGCACCTTGGCTAGTGCCAGGGTGCCCACACAATAAGTAACTTTGCACCCAACCTTCACCAGGTGAAGGTTAGACATATAGGTGACTTTTAAGTTACTTAAGTGCAGTGGTAAATGGCTGTGAAATAACGTGGACGTTATTTCACTCAGGCTGCACTGGCAGGCCTGTGTAAGAATTGTCAGAGCTCCCTATGGGTGGCAAAAGAAATGCTGCAGCCCATAGGGATCTCCTGGAACCCCAATACCCTGGGTACCTCAGTACCATATACTAGGGAATTATATGGGTGTACCAGTATGCCAATATGAATTTGTAAATTTAGTCACTAGCCTGTTAGTGACAAATTTGGAAACCAGAGAGCATAACTACTGAGGTTCTGGTTAGCAGAGCCTCAGTGAGACAGTTAGCCATCACACAGGGAACACATACAGGGCACATACTTATGAGCACTGGGGCCCTGCCTGGCAGGGTCCCAGTGACACAGAGACTAAAACAACATATATACAGTGAAATATGGGGGTAACATGCCAGGCAAGATGGTACTTTCCTACATCCAGTTGAAAGAAAAAGTCAGAAATGCACCAAAGAAGACAGCTGCAGGTTCCTGCTTGGTGCAAGAGATGTCCCACTTCGAGTCATTGGATGCAGGCTGGTTTTCGTTGTTGGATTCCGCCAAAAAGCCTTGGCTCACACAAATGTCGTGCTTGGCGGGAAAAGGCACTACCTAGGCCCAGGAGGGACCTGGGGATCTCAACTCAGACTGAGGAGACAGAGGGGACTCTCAGCACTTTAGAGAGCCCTCAGAAGACCAGGCAGTACACACAGGAGTCCCGGGACATGGGGACAAAGGAGTTGCAAATCACTGTTGTTGCAGCACTAGATGAAGGGATTCCACGCTGCTGCAGAACAACTAAGGGAGCTGAGTGTCGCAGGATAGAGTGCTGGGGACCTGGGCTACTCTCTGCATGGAGGATTTCAGGAAGAAGCACACAGAAGCCCTTGGAGCTACAAAACACACAGTGCACAGGGGTACTGTCTGGCTCGGGAAGGCAAGCACTTATCTCCACCAAATCTGGACAGCTGAACCTTTGGACAGTCAGGATCACTTTGGTCCACCACCTGTGTTCCAGGGATCACGCTCTTCAACAGGAGAGGAGTCCTAGAGTACCAGTTGTCGCTGAAGAGAGGTGCCTGCTGAAGCAGGGAAGTGACGCTGTCACTCCATGGGAGATTTTTTCAGTCCTTCTGGTGCAGGGTGAAGACAGGCAGTCCTCAGAGTGTGCACAATCTGGAAACTGTTGCAGTTGCTGCAGGAGCTGAAGTTACAGAGTTGCAATTGCCTTCTTTGATACTTTATTGCAGGTGTAGAGTCCCTAAAGCAGTTCTGCGGTTGATCCAATGGTAGAAGGTGAAGCAGAGGTTGCAGAGGAGTCTTGCTGGAGTGTTGCAAAACTGAATCTGAGGAAAAACCCAGAGGAGAGACCCTAAATAGCACTGAGAGGGGGATTGGTCACCTAACCAGGTAAGCACCTATCAGGAGGGGTCTCTGACGTCACCTGCTGGCACTGGCCACTCATATGCTCCAAGAGTTCCCTGACCATCCTGAAAACACGATGGCAGAAGCCAGGGACACTCTGGAGGAGCTCTGGACCCCACCTCTGGGGTGGTGATGGACAGGAGAGTGGTCACTCCCCTTTCCTTTGTCAAGTTTTGCACCAGAGCAAGGACTGGGGGTCCCTGAACCGGTGTAGACTGGATTATGCAGGAAGGGCACCATTTGTGCCCTTCAAAGCATTTCCAGAGGATCTGGGAGGATACCCCTCCCATGCCTGTAACACCTATTTCCAACAAGAGAGGGTGTAACACTCCTCTCCTAAAGGAAATGCATTGTTCTGCATTCCTAGAATTGAGCTGCTCAAGCCCCAGGAGGGCAGAAACCTGTTGGTGAGGCGGCAGCAGCTGGGGGTGCAGTGGAAACCTCAGAGAGCTGGTTTGGCAGTACTGGGGGTCCATGGTGGAGCCCCCATGGTGCATGGAACTGGCCCCTCAATACCAGAATCGGATTGGGGGTTACAATTTCACAATCTTAGACACCTCACATGGCCTTTCGGCGTTACCATTGTGAAGCTACATATATGTATTGAAATATATGTAGTGCACGTTTATAACGGTGTCCCCGCACTCATGAATACCTGGAAATTGGTCCTGGACAATGTGTCCCTACACACAGTAACTATGCACCTAGCCTTCAGAAACTGAAGGTTAGACATATAGGTGACTTATAATTTACCTGGTGTAGTGAAAATGGCTGTGAAATAGTGGTTACACTATTTCACACAGGCTGCAATGGCAGTCCTGAAGGAATGTTTGTATGTGTTCCTTATGGGTGGCGGAAGAAATGCTGCAGCCCTTAAGGATCTCCTGGAACCCCAATGCCCTGGGTACCTAGGTACCATATACTATGGACTTATAAGGGGGTCCAGTGTGCCAATCTGGAGTGGAATATAGAGTCACTAGACTGTAGTGACAAATTTAGAAAACAGAGAGAGCATGAGCACTGGAGTTCTGGTTAGCAGAAAAACATACTGACATATAGGCCGCAAACTATGAGCACTGGGGTCCTGACTAGCAGGATCCCAGTGAGACAGTAAAAACACACTGACAAACAGCAGAAATTGGGGGTAACATGGCAAAAAAGATGGTACTTTCCTACAGCCAGTATGAGCACACACCTCCAGACTTGGGAACAGCTGCTCTAGTTGCATCATTGTGATTACTGAAGGACAGCTTTAGTTCTACTTATCCATGTTTTCCCTTTTGTAAGCCACCTCATCCGGACAAAATACTCTGTTTTTCAGAAGAATGGTAACCTGGCCCTTCACACTCAAGATGATTCAGTTTTGTTTTCACTGTTGCACTATCTCAGCTTTGCTGGAATACTGCTGATATTTTACATCAGGACCTTCTTTTGAAGTAATGAAGGATGCTGGTGTTAACATGTTTTTCTACATTCAGTCCTGTGTTCATAATAGTCAATCTGGCCTTTAAATTGGCATAGTTTCTCAGACTTACCCCTGTAACGAATCATGTGCTATAATTTTGATTCCAGAATGTATGCAGTAGGGGTTTACATGTATCCCCTTTCAGAATCTGGTGGTGTATAGGTACAACAGACTGTCTGTATTGTATTTGGCATTTTAACATATTTTCTTTCACTTTGCTGTGAACTGATGCTGTATTAGCCATCGTTATAGTTAGTCTCTGCTGCAAGGCTGATGAATGAGCATTATAGTGCACACTGTGCAAGAGCAAAGTTCCACTACTTACACCACAGTAGAATACACCACAGTAGAATAACAATGGATGAGCAGGGCTGACAGAAAGCCCCTGAAAGTATTTCTATTACATATTATTATTATTAAAAACAAAAGGTTTTGGATAACGCTTAACCTAAAATGTCCCTTGTAGTGATAAATTAAACAATGCAGTTTCTCCTTATCCAGGAGAGGTGTCCAGTGCACAGTCATATTCAGATTTAAAGACTTGTCTTGAACAAGAATATGGTCTCAAGGTAGAGACTCACCTAGCCATATAACAGCTCTTTTTTTGCAGTTTTATATAGCACAAATTCGAACCCCCCCACTCAAAACAAAAGTCATGTAATGGGGAACAGCAATCAATGGGCAATGGGCCAAGGGAGCCACGATTCGAAAAAGTTTGGGAACCACTGAATTGAGGGAAACTGTTACCAACTCATTTACATTTGCATTTGCATTTGCTCTCTGATTCATGTTTTGCTGAGGAACCGTCACTTGCTGCTTGGTCATTGGGGCTTGCGGAACTTGCATTTGTTGAGGGACTTGAATCTGTTGTGAAACTTAAATTTTCTGTAATCCTGTAGGAGCAGCAACATTTTGGATACAGGATCTCTGGATTCTCTTAAATTGAACTTGACCACTGTCAGCAGTCCGAGCAACACCACCATCCTGCACCAATTTATTCACATTTTTAAAGGGACACTCTAGTCTCTAGTGTCCGAAGTTGTTGCACGCTTGACATGGCTGTATTTTCTTCAGTGCACATCAATCACATTACCACTTTGATCTATCCGAACACTGCATGTTCTATCTCTAAACTGAGGCACATAGTTAACCTACTGTTGCACACCTCGCATTCCACTAGTGTTCACCATCATCTGCGGGCTTTGAAATCCTGTCTAAGCAGATTTAATTTTCATCACTGTTGGACCTGGCCCTTTTTACAGGGTCATTCCCCAAACGTTTTGCCTTTTTCTCCTAGTTTTTCTGATCCTTTTTGCTGACGACATGACTCTGGTCACTTTATCACTGTTGATCAGTGCTAAAGTGCATGTGCTTTCCCTTGTAAACTTGGTATGATTGGCTTATACCTGGTTGGCACATTTAATTTACATGTAAGCCCCTTGTACAGTGGGATCCCTAGACCCAGGGCCTGTAAATTAATTGCTACTAGTCGGCCTGAAGCCCTGCTTGCGCCTCTCACAGAAGTAGCCTTTCAAACCTCTCTCAGGCCTGCTAGCGCAAGGCCTGCATGCACAGTTTTACTGCCACAGGGATCTGGCATCTAAATTTACTTACCAAGCCTGACACTCCCTGTAGGAAAATGGCTCCTTCTTGCAGTTACCCCCCCACATTTTGCCTGATGTTGATGCTAAGAGTGTGTGGGATCCTGCTAACCAGGACCCAACACCAGTGTTCTTCCACTAAAAATGTACCATTGTTTCTATAATTGGCACACCCATGACACACAGATAAGTCCCTTGTAAAAGGTACCAGTGGTACTAAGGGCCCTGTGACCAGGGAAGGTCCCTGAGGGCTGCAGCATTTGTTGTGCCACCCTAATGGACTCCTCACCTAACACATGCACGCTGCCATTGCAGATTGTGTGTGTTGGTGTGGAGAAAAAGGTAAAGTCACCATGGCATCCCCCTCAGGATGCCCTGCACACAAAATACTGCCTGTGGTGTAGGTAACTCACCCCTCAAGCAGGCATTAAAGCCCTAAGGCGGGGTGCACTATTCCACAGGTGAGGGAAAAGCTGCATGAGCAATATTCCCATACAGTGTCCAAGTCCATTCTTAGACATTGTAAGTACAGTGTGGCCATATTAAGTATATGGTCTGGGAGTTTGTGAAAACAAACTCCACAGTTCCTTAATGGCTACACTGAACACTGGGAAGTTTGGTATCTAACTTCTCAGAATATTAAACCCACACTGATGCCAGTGCTGGATTTATTAAACAATGCACACAAAGGGCATCTTAGAGATGCCCCCTGTATTTTACCCAATCCTTCAGTGCAGGACTGACTGATCTGTGCCAGCCTGCCACTGAGACACGAGTTTCTGACCCCCTGGGGTGAGAGCCTTTGTGCTCTCTGGGGCCAGAAAAAAAGCCTGCGCTGGGTGGAGGTGCTTCACAACCCCCCCCTCCAGGAACTGTTTCACCTAGCAGTGAGCCTCAAAGGCTCAGGCTTCGTGTTACAATGCCTCAGGGCACTCCACCTAGTGGAGATGCCCGCCCCCTGGGCATAGCCCCCACTTTTGGAGGCAAGTCCAGGGAGATAATGAGAAAAACAAGGAGGAGTCACCCCCTCAGCCAGGTCCACCCCTAAGGAGACCAGAACTGAAGTGACCCCCTCCTTGGAAAATTCTCCATCTTGCTTTGGAGGATTTATCCCAATGGGGATAGGGATGTGCAGGGTGTAGCCACCCTCAAAGACAGTAGCCATTGGCTACTGCCCTGGGACCCTAACACACCCCTACATTCAGTATTTAGGGGCGACCCTGAACCCAAGATTTCAGATTCCTGACAACCTAACAAGAAGAAGGACTGCTGACCTGAAAACCCTGCAGAGAGGAAGGAGACGACAACTGCTATGGCCCCAGCCCTACCGGCCTGTCTCCAGATTCAAAGAACCTGCAACAGCGACGCATCCTGCGGGCCCAGTGACCTCTGCCGACTCAGAGGACTGCCCTGCAATTCCAAAGGACCATGAAACTCCTGTGGACAGCAGCTCTGTCCAAAACAACAAGAAGAAACCATCTTTAAAGGGACTCTCACCTCACTCCTGAAGCATGAGTCCCCACCACTCTGCACCCGACACCTCCGGCACGTGTCCAGAGAAACCAACACCGCAGAGAGGACCCCCAGGTGACTCCAATGACGTGTCCACCCTGAGACGACCTCCCTGCACCACCACCACAACGCCTGCAGAGAGAATCCAGAGGATCCCCCCCTGACAGCGACTGCCAGGGAACAAAGAACCTGACGCCTGGAAGAAGCACTGCACCCTCAGCCCCCAGGCCCGTGAGGAACCAACTACCGGTGTAGTAGTGACCAGCAGGGGGCCCTCACCTTTGCCCAGTCGGTGGCTGGCCCGAGAAGTCCCGCTGTGCTCTGCATGCATCGTCAGAGTGACCCCCTGGTCCCTCCATTGATTCCAATACAAAACCCGACGCCTTGTTTGCACACTGCACCCGGCCTCTCATGTGTACTTTGTGTGCCTGTATGGGACCCCCACAGTGCTCTACAAAACCCCCCTGGTCTGCTCCCCGAGGACATAGGTACTTACCTGCTAGCAGGCTGGACCCAGAACGCCCCTAGCCTCTATGGGCATATATGTTATTTGGGCCCCTCTTTTGACCTCTGCACCTGACTGGCCCTGTGTTGCTGGTGCTAGATGTTTGGGGTTAACTTTGAACCCCCAATGGTGGGTAGCCTATGCCCCGGAGACTGAACTTATAAGTGCTTTATTTACCTGACAAACTAACCTTTACTTACCTCCCCCAGGAACTGCTGAATTTTGCAGTGTCCACTTTTAAAATAGCTTCTTGCGATTTTATGCTAAACTGTGTACATTACTGTTTTGATTCAAAGTTCTATAATTACCTATGCCAAGTACCTTGCAATTTATGTACTTACCTGTAATTTGAATCCTGTGGTTCTAAAATAAATTAAGAAAATAATATGTTTCTATATAAAAACCTATTGGCCTGAAGTTAAGTCTTTGAGCGTGTGTTCCCATTTATTGCCTGTGTGTGTACAACAAATGGTTAACAATACCCTCTGATAAGCCTAACTGCTCAACCACACTACCACAAATAGAGCATTAGTATTATCTATTATTGCCTCTGTCAAGCCTTTGGGGAACCCATGGACTCTGTGCACACTGCAGTACATCATCAATTGGTTTGTTCTGTCAGCAAATCAAATGCTGCTGAATCATGTTGCTAATCTCAGGTTTCAATGCTTACACGAATCTAAACACAAAATAACTAAATAACTCATGTCTATCGGCTCAATATTTTCTGAATCACTACGATGTTTAAAAGCTTGCAGCAATCTTCCATAATAGGCATTCTTCAACTACTTTGTTTCCTGTGCTGTCCTGTCAGTCTTTTGCCAATCAACATCTTTTGGGGAAACTTTTTTCTTCAGAAATTCCAATACTTTATAATGCCCTTTCATCACCTCTTCAGATGGCGCACCTGTAACGGGATCTCTAAGCGGTTCAACAGTTGGCCAATCAACACTCCGCTTGCACTCAACCCATAAATCGTCTGGAACCACAATGTCAAATAAAGGGGGTCATTACGACCCTGGTGGTCGGAAACCGCCAGGGGTAATGTGGCGTCCGTACCGCCAACAGGCTGGCGGTACGGAGACCCGTATTATGACCGCGGCGGTAGCGCCGCGGTCGCACCGCCGGGGCCGGCGGTTTCCCGGCGTTTTAGCCCCGGCGGTGATAATCCGCCAGGGCAGCGCTGCAAGCAGCGCTGCCCTGGGGATTATGACTCCCCTACCGCCAGCCTGTTCCTGGTGGTTTGCACCGCCAGGAAAAGGCTGGTGGTAAGGGGAGTCCTGGGGCCCCTGTGGGCCCCTGCACTGCCACTGGCATGGGCAGTGGCATGGGCCCCCTAACAGGGCCCCGTGCAGCTTTTCACTGTCTGCATAGCAGACAGTGAAAAGCGCGACGGGTGCTACTGCACCCGTCGCACGGCCGCAACACCGCCGGCTCCATTAGGAGCTGGCTCCTATGTTGCGACCTCATCCCCGCTGGGCCGGCGGGCGTAAACTAGGTTTGCGCCCGCCGGCCCAGCGGGGATGTTGTAATGGGGTCCGCGGGAGTGCAGCCGCATTAGCGGCCGCACGGCGGTTACCGCCGCCCGCCAAGCTTGTAATGACCCCCAAAGTGTTTAAATCTTCCCACAGGCATTTTTAAAGCTTCACAAACCTCTCTGTCTGCTTGTACTACTCTACCCACATCTCTCTCAATCTTGACTAACCATTTGGAATGATAATACGTCACTTCTGCTCCAACGGACATGTACATAACCTCCATCTGGAAACTCCCTCATTGAGATCATTTTAATACTATCAATTCTGCTTTACTTTCTTTTGATCTCTTTTATCTGCCCATCTGCCTTCCCATTTATCTTATGATCCCCATGTTTGAATGTTATAATTAATTTCTTAATGTGCATTCTCATGTCAGATAATCTCATATTTGCAATGTCTTTGATACTGAACTCTAACCAGTAACTTCTTCTTAAGGGCTTTGAACTTTCTAAATCTACACCATATTTGTCAGCCAGTTCTTCTAATTTGTCATAAGTCCGTCCTGCACGTTGTGTAACATCTTTGCACATGAAGCACAATTCATCTTCATTGTATGTACCCAGCTCAAGTGTTCCCTCAAGTAACTCATTTAATTCTAATTTTAATCTGAGACAATTCACTGTCCTGTCTCTCTGTGGGGTCTCTTCTGTTCTGACACTACTACTTGTTGTACCCGTTGCTCCTCTTTGTCTAAACACTCAGCCAACTGCTGTGCCAAAAAACCTTGCAAACTTGTATTGCTTCTCTGGGTCATACTTTGTGGGGTATTGCAATGTACACTGGCAATCTGATCTGGTGTGGGCATGCAAGGAAGTGGAGTTCCCTGCAGACATCTCACATCAACTATGCCTGCTTGACTAACATCTGGTTAGGATCTGCAATTCGTGTAGGGGTCAAAGTTGGAACATACAAAGCTATTTTCTCCATTTCCGAATTGCTTGAATATTTTGATCTCAGCATGTCACGTGGTGACATCCCTGCAGATACAGGAGTTGTTGTCCGGGCATTACTTCCAGTGTTACCTGAAACATACAATGGAACAACTGGACCTATTGTCACAGGAATTGTCAGTGCATCAGGTCTTGTCAAATTTTTCAGATTCTGAGGAATTGCCATTCAAGTACTTTGACCAGTTAAGACTGTACTGAAAGTCTGTCCTGATTGACTTGGGGTAATATTTGGTATTGTCGGCACTGGGGTATACATGGGAATATTCTAATGCTGACTAACATTTTGCACAGGTGCTATCTGTGAGAAAGTAGCCTCTTTCTAGCCTTGTTACCCCCACTTTTGGCCTGTTTGTGAGTATATGTCAGGGTGTTTTCACTGTCTCACTGGGATCCTGCTAGCCAGGGCCCACTTCTCATAGTGAAAACCCTATGTTGTCAGTATGTTTGTTATGTGTCACTGGGACCCTGCTAGCCATGACCCCAGTGCTCCTAAGTTTGTGGCATATATGTATGTGTTCCCTGTGTGATGCCTAACTGCGTCACTGAGGCTCTGCTAACCAGAACCTCAGTGACAATTTGGAAAGCAGAGAGAGCATAACCACTAACAGGCTAGTGACCAATTTCACCAATTCACATTGGCATACTGGTACACCCATATAATTCCCTAGTATATGGTACTGAGGTACCCAGGGTATTGGGGCTCCAGCAGATCCCTATGCACTGCAGCATTTCTTTTGCCACCCATAGGGAGATCTGACAAATCTTACACAGGCCTGCCAGTGCAGCCTGAGTGAAATAACGTCCACGTTATTTCACATCCATTTACCACTGCACTTAAGTAACTTATAAGTCACCTATATGTCTAACCTTCACCTGGTGAAGGTTGGCTGCAAAGTTACTTAGTGTGTGGGCACCCTGGCACTAGCCAAGGGGCCCCCACATCGTTCAGGGCAAATTCCCCAGACTTTGTGAGTGCGGGGACACCATTACATGCGTGCACTATACATAGGTCACTACCTATGTATAGCGTCACAATGGTAACTCCGAACATGGCCATGTAACATGTCTAAGATCAATTGCACCCCAACACAATTCCATGATCCCCCAGGTCTCTAGCACAGAACCCGGGTACTGCCAAACTGCCTTTCCGGGATCTCCACTGCTGCTGCTGCCAACCCCTCAGACAGGTTTCTGCCCTCCTGGGGTCCAGGCAGCCCTGGCCCAGGAAGGCAGAACAAAGGATTTCCTCTGAGAGAGGGTGTAACACCCTCTCCCTTTGGAAATAAGTGTGAAGGCTGGGGAGGAGTAGCCTCCCCCAGCCTCTGGAAATGCTTTGATGGGCACAGATGGTGGCCATCTCTGCATAAGCCAGTCTACACCGGTTTAGGGATCCCCCGGCCCTGCTCTAGTGCGAAACTGGACAAAGGAAAGGGGAGTGACCACTCCCCTGACCTGCACCTCCGAGGGGAGGTGCCCAGAGCTCCTTCAGTGTGTCCCAGACCTCTGCCATCTTGGAAACAGAGGTGTTTGTGGCACACTGGACTGCTCTGAGTGGCCAGTGCCAGCAGGTGACGTCAGAGACCCCTTATGATAGGTGCTTACCTCTTTCAGTAGTCAAGCCTCCTTTCTTAGTAGCCAAACCTCCTTTTTGGCTATTTAGGGTCTCTCCTCTGGGCTATTCCTCAGATAACGAATGCAAGAGCTCACCAGAGTTCCTCTGCACTTCCGTCTTCGACTTCTGCCAAGGATCGACTGCTGACTGCTCCAGGACGCCTGCATAACCACAACAAAGTAGCAAGAAGACTACCAGCAACATTGTAGCACCTCGTCCTGCCCGCTTTCTCGACTGTTTCCTGGTGGTGCATGCTCTGAGGGCTGTCTGCCTTCACCCTGCACTGGAAGCCAAGAAGAAATCTCCAGTGGGTCGACGGAATCTTCCCCCTGCCAACGCAGGCACCAAACTTCTGCATCACTGGTCCTCTGGGTCCCCTCTCATCCTGACGAGCGGGGTCCCTGGAACACAGGAGCTGGGTCCAAGTGTCTCCCACAGTCCAGTGGCCGTTCTGTCTAAATTTGGTGGAGGTAAGTCCTTGCCTCCCTACGCCAGACAGTAATCCTGTGTACTGCGTGAACTGCAGCTGCTCGGGCTTCTGTGCACTTTTGCAAGACTCGCTGAGTTGGACTCCGACGTCGTGGGACCCTCCTTTGTGACTCTGACTTTACCGCTGTCCTCAGATCTTCTAAGTCCCTGTTCCGGTACTTCTGTTGGTGTTGCCTGCTTCTAGGGGGGCTCTCTGAGTTGCTGAGCGCCCCCTCTGTCTCCTCCTCCTAGGGGCGACATCCTGGTCCTTCCTGGGCCCCAGCAGCACCAAAAATCCTCAACTGCGACTCTTGCAGCTAGCAAGGCTTGTTTGCGGTATTTCTGCGTGGAAATAGTTCTGTAACCTCCAGCTCGCCGTGGGACATCTTCTCACCAAAGAGGAAGTTCCTGGCACCATCCGTTGTTGCAGAATCTTCGGCTTCTTCCACCCGGAGGCAGCCCTTTTGCACCTTCATCCGGGGTTTAGTGGGCTCCTGCCCCCCCCGGATCCTTGCGTGACTCTTGGACTTGGTCCCCTTCTTTTAAAAGGTCCTCAGGTCCAGGAATCCGTTTTCAGAGCTTTGGTAGCAGTTGTGGTTCTTGCAGAATCCCCTATTTCGACTATACTGTCTCTCTGGGGTAGTAGGGTAACTTTACTCCTACTTTTCAGGGTCTTGGGGTGGGGTATCTTAGACACTCTTACTGTTTTCTCACAATCCCAGCGACCCTCTACAACCTCCCATAGGCCTGGGGTCCATTTGTGATTTGCATTCCACTTTTGGAGTATATGGTTTGTGTTGCCCCCAGGCCTATGTCTACTATTGCATCCTATTGTGATTCTACATTGTTTGCACTCCTTTTCTTACTGTTACTTACCTGTTTTGGGTTTGTGTACATATAATTTGTGTATATTACTTACCTCCTAAGTGAGGGTATCCTCTGAGATACTTTTGGCATATTGTCACTAAAATAAAGTACTTTTATTTTTAGTAACTCTGAGTATTGTGTTTTCTTATGATATTGTGCTATATGATATAAGTGGTATAGTAGGAGCTTTGCATGTCTCCTAGTTCAGACTAAGGTGCTTTGCCATAGCTACCTCTAACAGCCTAAGCTGCTAGAAACACCTCTATTCTACTAATAAGGGATAACTGGACCTGGCACAAGGTGTAAGTACCACAAGGTACCCACTATAAGCCAGGCCAGCCTCCTACACTGTCTGCTCTGCTTTCTTTGCTTCTTTTTTGTTTTAGGTTTTGTACTCCCAACACCTTCCTCTGTGATAGCTGGAACCATTCTCTCCACACTTTCTGATCTGTGTCCCATTGAGCTTCCACTAGTGTTTTAGCTGCTTTCCTCATTCTGTTCTTTGTGTCTAGCAACAAGTTCTTAAATAGCAAGGGCTTCAAATTGTGCGAGTCTTGGAGGAGGCATTAATTTGCTCAGTATGGTCCTCAAAGTTTCTAAAATTCTCAAACTAAAAGTCCAATAACAAGGAAAAGCTAATGGCCTTTCCCAGTGATCTTGCACGCTTTTTTTTAACCCAAATGCATGCTGAAACTCCACTCGCCTCTGATACTTCATAAGGTGGTGTACCTGTTCACCCTCCCAAACTGGAATAAACACATCTCACTGCAGTTCTATAAGCCTTGAAAAACTTTTTTTTCACACAATTTCAATTATTAACACAAATTTCAATGAAACCAGGAAGTAAATTGAATCCCACAATCCTTTTCGCAAGCTGTTCTCAACCAATAACAACGCAACATTGTTCTCCAATACGAACACAGCTTTTCTCTCCAACTGATCAATCCCACAGCGGTACAAATAATGTCACACTCACTACATCAACACAAAAGGATGATGAACAGAGTGCTGAAACTTTTCAAACACTCACCCCCAGTCACAGATCTGGGTTTAATCCATTGTTCTTTTGTTCACCATATCATCCCACTTTGGACGCAGACATATACAAACCAGCCTTGACCCTGTTCCCCATGGGAACAGTCCAGCCCCAAACACCAGGCCAGGTCTTCTCTGGACCTGAAACAAGCACACAGGGACTGGTTGCAGGGTATCACCCTTCATCAGGCAGATAAGCTTGAATCCAGTGGCACAGTGAGCACCGGACCCACGTCTGGGCAAACTCTTCCCACTTAGGGCAACCTTAGCAATACAAAAAGATGATGGACGGAGTGCTGAAACGTTTCAAACACTCACCCCCAGTCACTGATCTGTGTTTAATCCATCGTTCTTTTCATCACCATACCACCCCAGTATGGACCCAGATGTAGGAAAGTACCATCTTGCCTGGTATGTTACCCCCATATTTCACTGTATATATGTTGTTTTAGTCTATGTGTCATGGGACCCTGCCAGGCAGGGCCCCAGTGCTCATAAGTATGTGCCCTGTATGTGTTCCCTGTGTGAGGCCTAACGGTCTCACTGAGGCTCTGCTAACCAGAACCTCTGTGGTTATGCTCTCTCTGCTTTCCAAATTTGTCACTAACAGGCTAGTGACTAAATTTACCAATTCACATTGGCATACTGGTGCACCCATATAATTCCCTAGTATATGGTACTGAGGTACCCAGGGTATTGGGGTTCCCGGAGATCCCTATGGGCTGCAGCATTTCTTTTGCCACCCATAGGGAGCTATGACAATATTTACACAGGCCTGCCACTGCAGCCTGAGTGAAATAACGTCCACGTTGTTTCACAGCCATTTACCACTGCACTTAAGTAACTTATAAGTAACATATATGTCTAACCTATACCTGGTGAAGGTTGGGTGCAAACTTACTTAGTGTGTGGGCACCCTGGCAAATTCCCTGGACTTTGTGAGTGCGGGGACACCATTACACGCGTGCACTGTACATAGTTCACTACCTATGTACAGCGTTACAAGGGTAACTCCCAACATGGCCATGTAACATGTCTAAGATCATGGAATTGTCACCCCAATGCCATTCTGGCATTGGGTGGACAATTCCATGATCCCCCGGGTCTCTAGCATAGTACCCGGGTACTGCCAAACTGCCTTTCAGGGGTCTCCACTGCAGCTGCTGCCAACCCCTCAGACAGGTTTCTGCCCTCCTGGGGTCCAGGCAGCCCTGGCCCAGGAAGGCAGAACAAAGGATTTCCTCTGAGGGAGGGTGTAACACCCTCTCCCTTTGGAAATAGGTGTGAAGGCTGGGGAGGAGTAGCCTCCCCCAGCCTCTGGAAATGCTTTGATGGGCACAGATGGTGCCCATCTCTGCATAAGCCAGTCTACACCGGTTTAGGGATCCCCCAGCCCTGCTCTGGTGCGAAACTGGACAAAGGAAAGGGGAGTGACCACCCCCCTGACCTGCACCTCCCAGGGGAGGTGCCGAGAGCTCCTCCATTGTGTCCCAGGCCTCTGCCATCTTGGAAACAGAGGTGTCTGTGGCACACTGGACTACTCTGAGTTGCCAGTGCCAGCAGGTGACGTCAGAGGCACCTTCTGATAGGCTCTTACCTCTCTTGGTAGCCAATCCTCCTCCCTTGGTAGCCAAACTTCCTTTTCTGGCTATTTAGGGTCTCTGCTTTGGGGAATTCTTCAGATAACGAATGCAAGAGCTCACCAGAGTTCCTCTGCATCTCCCTCTTTACCTTCTACCAAAGGATCGACCGCTGACTGCTCAGGACGCATGCAAAACCGCAACAAAGCAGCAAGACGACTACTAGCAACCTTATATCGCTTCATCCTGCAGGCTTTCTCGACTGTTTCCAGGTGGTGCATGCTCTGGGGGTAGCCAGCCTCCTCTCTGCACCAGGAGCTCTGAAGAAATCTCCTGTGGGTCGACTGAATCTCCCCCCTGCAACCGCAGGCACCAAAAGACTGCATCACTGGTCCTCTGGGTCCCCTCTCAACACAACGAGTGTGGTCCCTGGAACTCAGCAACTCTGTCCAAGTGACTCCCACAGTCCAGTGACTCTTCAGTCCAAGTTTGGTGGAGGTAAGTCCTTGCCTCCCCACGCTAGACTGCATTGCTGGGTACTGCGTGATTTGCATCTGCTCCAGCTCCTGTGCACTCTTCCAGGATTTCCTTCGTGCACAGCCAAGCCTGGGTCCCCGACACACTAACCTGCAGTGCACAACCTTCGGAGTTGTCCTCCGGCGTCGTGGGACTCCCTTTTGTGACTTCGCATGGACTCTGGTTCACTCTTCTTCTAAGTGCCTTTTCAGGTACTTCTGCGGGTGCTGCCTGCTTCTGTGAGAGCTCCCTGAGTTGCTGGGCGCCCCCTCTGTCTCCTCTTCCAAGTGCTGACATCCTGGTCCCTCCTGGGCCACAGCAGCTCCCAAAAACCTCTAATGCCACCCTTGCAGCTAGCAAGGCTTGTTTGTGGTCTTTCTGCATGGGGACACCTCTGCAAGCTTCGTCGCAACGTGGGATATCCATCCTCCAAAGGAGAAGTTCCTAGTCCTCTTCTTTCTTGCAGAACTCCAAGCTTCTTCCAACAGGTGGCAGCTTCCTTGCACCCTCAGCTGGCATTTCCTGGGCTCCTGCCCACTCTCGACACTGTCGCGACTATTGGACTTGGTCCCCTTGCCTTACAGGTACTCAGGTCCGGAAATCCACTGTTGTTGCATTGCTGGTATTTGGTCTTTCTGGAGAATCCCCCTATCACGACTTCTGTGCTCTCTGGGGGTAGTAGGTGCACTTCACACCTACCTGTCAGGGTCTTGGGGTGGGCTATTTTTCTAACCCTCACTGTTTTCTTACAGTCTCAGCGACCCTCTATAAGCTCACATAGGTTTGGGGTCCATTCGTGGTTCGCATTCCACTTTTGGAGTATATGGTTTGTGTTGCCCCTATACCTATGTGCTCCTATTGCAAACTACTGTAATTTTACACTGCTTGCATTACTTTTCTTGCTATTACCTGCATAATTTTGGTTTGTGTACATATATCTTGTGTATATAACTTATCTTCATACTGAGGGTACTCACTGAGATACTTTGGCATGTTGTCATAAAAATAAAGTACCTTTATTTTTAGTAGTTCTGTGTATTGTGTTTTCTTATGATATTGTGCATATGACACCAGTGGTATAGTAGGAGCTTTACATGTCTCCTAGTTCAGCCTAAGCTGCTTTGCCATAGCTACCTTCTATCAGCCTAAGCTGCTAGAAACATCTCTTCTACACTAATAAGGGATAACTGGACCTGGCACAAGGTGTAAGTACCTCTGGTACCCACTACAAGCCAGGCCAGCCTCCTACATTGGTTGTGCAGCGGTGGGATAAGTTCTTGTAACTACTTACCACTTTGTCATTGTGTACTTTTTATAAGAGAATAATATAGAAAACAGTTCAGTGTATGTACATCTAACCAAAAAGTTTTGCTTTTCTCCTCTTAAACTTTTTACAAAGTGCTGAAAAGTATTCTAAAACTTTCAAACGTTTCCAAAAAGTTTGAAAATGGTTTTTTTTCTGTTCTTTAAAAAGTTCTGAAACTTGTTCTCCCTTCTCACTATTTCTAAACCTTTTACTATCATGTCTGTAGAAACCTCTACTCTTAAAAGGGTCAATACTACTTATGAGAATTTGAATTACAAGAGCCTCAGGAGTCTCTGCTTAGATAGAGGTTTAGTGATAGGAAAGAACCCTACAAATGAGTTTCTATATAACATGCTTATTGTAAATGATGAGTCCCAAGCAGGCACATCAAATGAGAGGTTAATAGAAGATTCCCATTCTGACTCAGGGGATCTCCTTGAGGGAGGTGGGGAGGGTTCAGAACCAGATCTGCCACCTAGCAGGACACCCAGTAATGTTGGTAGTAATGGAGGTTCCCATCACAGTAGAGGAGTCTTTATTCCTGGAGGCCATGTTGCTAGGGTTCAGTCAGTTAGGGACAGATCCCCCTCTGTTGTTTCCAATTACTCTTCTGTGTCCAAGCATTCCCAACCCACCCATCCTGAGGATAACTTGTTAGAAAGGGAACCCAAAACGTTGATGGTTGAAGAGACCAGACTGAAGCTTAAACAGCAACAGCTGGCCTTAGATAGGGAATCCCTTGACCTGGAGAAGGAGAGGCAGAGATTGGGGGTTGGACCCCATGGTGGCAGCAGCAGCAGTATTCCTGATCGTAATCCTGTTAGAGAGCATGATTCCAGGAATCTGCACAAGATAGTCCCCCCTTACAAGGAGGGGGATGACATCAAAAAGTGGTTTGGTGCACTTGAGAGGGCCTGTATGGTACAGGGGGTCCCTCAAAGGCAGTGGGCTACTATATTGTGGCTCTCTTTCACTGGAAAGGGTGCATCAACTGCAGAGGTGGTAATTTTCGGCATCATGCCGAAAAGCTGCTTCCCGGGAATGTAGTTAGCCGGGTCGCGGTCTATCAAGAGCAGCACACGGGTTTTGATTCACTTCTTACCGCCTCTGCAGTTGATGCATTCATGCACCTATTGTTTTAAGGCACTTATTCCATTGTCCTGAGGAGGCCGGATTCTTTAAGGCCGAAATGCGTCCACTGTTATTTCGAAGGAGTGACTGTTGGAATTCCTGAATTGTTGGACTTATAATTTGCAGACTGTATCGGACATCTCTTTAGTGATTGGTTTCTCTCACTGAGGCCAGATACTTTCCTTAGACTACGATCACTACCTTTTACTGTGACTGCTTGCCACTGGATGGCTAAACAGCCTATGCTTTATGTATTACGGTGCCCGAATGGAATTGTTGGTTATTTATTTTTTATGTATAGGATTTGTATATATTTAGATTTTATTCTGTGTATTAGTTTTTTAGGTGCACAGGTAATTCGTTGACACTATGATTAAATTACTTTAACAATATTAAAGAAATTATTTTTCAGTGAAAAATTGAGGTTTTCGCTTGGATAGCTGGGTATTTATTTTTTCCTTCTGGATATTTTGATTGTTGTACTGTTCCTGTCCGTTCCAGTGGGGTTATAGGGACGTCCCCTCCCTCTGTCTGTTAAAAAGGTATTGTGGACAGCTAGCTGTCAGAAAGCTTTTGAGGAGCTCAAACAGGCCATGTGCTCTGCACCTTTCCTAAAAAGCCCACGTTACTCCAAGAAATTCATTGTTCAAACTGATGCATCTGAATTAGGGGTAGGGGCAGTCTTATCACAACTGAATTCTGAGGCGCAGGATCAACCAGTTGCTTTTATCAGCAGAAGGTTGACCCCTAGAGAAAAGCGTTGGTCTGCCATTGAGAGGGAGGCCTTTGCTGTGGTCTGGGCACTGAAAAACTTGAGGCCATACCTGTTTGGCACTCACTTTATTGTTCAGACAGACCACAAACCTCTACTTTGGCTAAAACAAATGAAAGGTGAAAACCCTAAATTGTTGAGGTGGTCCATATCTCTACAGGGAATGGACTATACAGTGGAACATAGACCTGGGAGTACCCACTCCAATGCTGATGGACTCTCCAGATATTTCCACTTAAACATTGAAGACTCATCCGGTCATGGCTAGTCTTATTGTCCTTCGTTTGGGGGGGGGGGGTTGTGTAGGAAAGTACCATCTTGCCTGGCATGTTACCCCCATATTTCACTGTATATATGTTGTTTTAGTCTATGTGTCACTGGGACCCTGCCAGGCAGGGCCCCAGTGCTCATAAGTATGTGCCCTGTATGGGTTCCCTGTGTGATGCCTAACTGACTCACTGAGGCTCTGCTAACCAGAACCTCAGTGGTTATGCTCTCTCTGCTTTCCAAACTTGTCACTAACAGGCTAGTGACTAAATTTACCAATTCACATTGGCATACTGGTACACCCATATCATTCCCTAGTATATGGTACTGAGGTACTCAGGGAATTGGGGTTCCAGGAGATCCCTATGGGCTGCAGCATTTCTTTTGCCACCCATACGGAGCTCTGACAATTCTTACACAGGCCTGACACTGCAGCCGGAGTGAAATAACATCCACTTTATTTCACAGCCATTTACCACTGCACTTAAGTAACTTATAAGTCACCTGTATGTCTAACCTTCACCTGGTGAAGGTTGGGTGCAAAGTTACTTAGTGTGTGGGCACCCTGGCACTAGCCAAGGTGCCCCCACATTGTTCAGGGCAAATTCCACGGACTTTGTGAGTGCGGGGACACCATTACACGCGTGCACTGTACATAGGTCACTACCTATGTACAGCGTTACAAGGGTAACTCCGAACATGGCCATGTAACATGTCTAAGATCATGGAATTGTCACCCCAAGGCTATTATGGCATTGGGGGGGACCATTCCATGATTCCCCGGGTCTCTAGCATAGTACCCGGGTACTGCCAAACTGCCTTTCCGGGGTCTCCACTGCAGCTGCTGCTACTGCTGCCAACCCCTCAGACAGGTTTCTGCCCTCCTGGGGTCCAGGCAGCCCTGGCCCAGGAAGCAGAACAAAGGATTTCCTCTGAGAGAGGGTGTAACACCCTCTCCCTTTGGAAATGGGTGTGAAGGCTGGGGAGGAGTAGCTTCCCCCAGCCTCTGGAAATGCTTTGATGGGCACGGATGGTGCCCATCTCTGCATAAGCCAGTCTACACCGGTTTAGGGATCCCCCAGCCCTGCTCTGGCTCGTAAATGGACAAAGGAAAGGGGAGTGACCACCACCCTGACCTGCACCTCCCAGGGGAGGTGCCCAGAGCTCCTCCAGTGTGTCCCAGGCCTCTGCCATCTGAGAAACAGGTGTCTGTGGCACACTGGACTGCTCTGAGTGGCCAGTGCCAGCAGGTGACATCAGAGGCTCCTTCTGATAGGCTCTTACCTCTCTTGGTAGCCAGTCCTCCTTCCTTGGTAGCCAAACTTCCTTTTCTGGCTACTTAGGGTCTCTGCTTTGGGGGAATTCTTCAGATAACGAATGGAAGAGCTCACCAGAGTTCCTCTGCATCTCGCTCTTCACCTTCTACCAAAGGATCGACCACTGACTGCTCAGAACGCCTGCAAAACCTCAACAAAGTAGCAAGACGACTACTAGCAACCTTGTATCGCTTCATCCTGCCGGCTTTCTCGACTGTTTCCAGGTGGTGCATGCTCTGGGGGTAGCCAGCCTCCTCTCTGCACCAGGAGCTCTGAAGAAATCTCCCGTGGGTCGACGGAATCTTCCCCCTGCAACCGCAGGCACCAAAAGACTGCATCACTGGTCCTCTGGGTCCCCTCTCAGCATGATGAGCGTGGCCCCTGAACTCAGCAACTCTGTCCAAGTGACTCCCACAGTCCAGTGACTCTTCAGTCCAAGTTTGGTGGAGGTAAGTCCTTGCCTCCCCACGCTAGACTGCATTGCTGGGTACTGCGTGATTTGCATCTGCTCCAGCTCCTGTGCACTCTTCCAGGATTTCCTTCATGCACAGCCAAGCCTGGGTCCCCGACACTCTAACCTGCAGTGCACAACCTTCTGAGTTGTCCTCCGCCGTCGTCGGACTCCCTTTTGTGACTTCACGTGAACTCCAGTTCACTCTTCTTCCAAGTGCCTTTTCAGGTACTTCTGCGGGTGCTGCCTGCTTCTGTGAGGGCTCCCTGAGTTGCTGGGTGTCCCCTCGGTCTCCTCCTCCAAGTGGTGACATCCTGGTCCCTCCTGGGCCACAGCAGCATCCAAAAACCCTAACCGCAACCCTCTGCAAGCTTCATTGCGACGTGCCACATACATCCTCCAAAGGAAAAGTTCCTAGACCTCTTCTTTCTTGCAGAACTCCAAGCTTCTTCCAACAGGTGGCAGCTTCCTTGCACCCTCAGCTGGCATTTCCTGGGCTCCTGCCCACTCTCTACACTGTTGCGACTATTGTACTTGGTCTCCTTGCCTTACACGTACTCAGGTCTGGAAATCCACTGTTGTTGCATTGCTGGTGTTTGTTCTTCCTGCAGAATCCCCCTATCACGACTTCTGTGCTCTCTGGAGGTAGTAGGTGCACTTTACACCTACCTTTCAGGGTCTTGGGGTGGGCTATTTTTCTAACCCTCACTGTTTTCTTACAGTCCCAGCGACCCTCTAGAAGCTCACATAGGTTTGGGGTCCATTTATGGTTCGCATTCCACTTTTGGAGTATATGGTTTGTGTTGTCCCTATACATATGTGCTCCTGTTGCAATCTACTGTAATTTAACACTGCTTGCATTACTTTTCTTGCTATTACCTGCATAATTTTGGTTTGTGTACATATATCTTGTGTATATAACTTATCCTCACACTGAGGGTACTCACTGAGATACTTTGGCATATTGTCATAAAAATAAAGTACCTTTATTTTTAGTACTTCTGTGTATTGTGTTTTCTTATGATATTGTGCATATGACACCAGTGGTATAGTAGGAGCTTTACATGTCTCCTAGTTCAGCCTAAGCTGCTTTGCCATAGCTACATTCTATCAGCCTAAGCTGCTAGAAACACCTCTTCTACACTAATAAGGGATCATTGGACCTGGCACAAGGTGTAAGTACCTCTGGTACCCACTACAAGCCAGGCCAGCCTCCTACACCAGACATATGCAAATCAGCCTTGACCCTGTTCCCCATGGGAACAAGCCAGCCCCAACTGCCAGGCCAGGTCCTCCCTGGACCGGAAACATGCATACTGGGACCAGTTTCAGGGTATCACCCTTCATCAGCCAGACTAGCTTGAATCCAGTGGCACAGTGAGCATGAGACTCACATCTGGGCATGCCCTTCCCACTAAGGGCAATGTTAGCAATACAAAAGGATGATGGATGGAGTGCTGAAACTTTTCAAACACTCCCCCCCCAGCCTGTTCCCCATAGGAGCAGTACCGCCTGACCTGCGTAACCAGGTCCTCCCTGGACCGGAAACAAGCATCCTGGGACTGGTTTCAGGGTATCACCCTTCATCAGCTAAGCTAGCTTGAATCCAGTGGCACAGTGAGGACATCTGGGCATACCCTTCCCACTTAGGGAAACTTTAGCAGCACAAAAAGATGATGGATGGAGTGCTGAAACTTTTCACTCAGCAGCTGCAGTCACTTCACAATTGGCTCTAACACAATGACTCACACATATATGCGAAATACAAAATATTGCGAGCACTTCAAAAACAAGAAACCTGTTTTCACACTACGCATAGGGCTCAAACACTTTTGAAAGCTGTACGGCTTCCACATCCAGCTGTGGCTTTCACAATTACACAATGAGTGAAGCTCGTCCTGGTTGATACAGATCCTTCCTGTGCAATCCGGATTTAGCTAATACAAACCAACAACTCACACACCCTCAAGGAAAAACTAATAGCACTGTCAATGGTGCCTCATGACCAGTGCTTCGCTGCAGACAATAAATTAATCAAGTGTGTTCTGCACTTGTGCGCTGCCCGAGGTCTTAGGCCTCGATGGACCCGTTAACAACAACAACAATCGCAAAGCACCACAATCACTTTGAGTACGATGACTCCATAAACACCCCACACCGTCACATTCACCGCAGTCTATAGCAAAAAGCATTGCAAGCGCAAATCCCTACTTATACTTACACTGCACCACACTTGTAAACACAATGCTGGAATTTCATCAACCTCTCAATTAACCATAGAAAAGTAGCCAGTTTTTGAACTGAACAATAACATATGTCTAATACTGAAGAAAAATATGGCTTCCCATCTCATGGTAAATAACGTCACTCTGCTACCAGAGCAGTTAACGTTTTTTCAGTTCCTTCGCAGGAATCAAAATGCTTCACCAAGTTTGAGGGACCAGGTGACCCAATAAAGAGTGTGGTTAACCATGCACAATCATTTGAAACTTACCACAACAAATTTGAACACCATGACCAATGTGGCCACAGAAGGAAAACTCCAATCAGTAAAAGTTGCAAGGCTTTATTTTACATTCACAAAGCTAAAGTCTCATAAACTGTGCACAAAATCAAATTGTAAAGATAGATCAACACCATTGGTTGCCCAAAATAGCGAAACAAGTTTAATCTACTTAGCATCAGCACCATTAACCATTCAATAATAATAATACCTATCATTAAAGTTATAATTTGAGCAATGGAAACATATATCAAATCAGACTGTGTTGACATTTGACAAATCGAATTAAACAGAGATCAAGAATCAGATTTGAACAGAAGTTATGCCTACAGGTAACTGAATTAGGACATGCATATGTGGAAACAGACTAACAAGTAAAAAAAAAGGCAAAAGGAGACAAAAATAATTTGTAAAAACAAATTATCTGAGGCTAAGATTAACGTGAAAAATAAAATAGGTATGTGTCAGTATGCTAGCTTCTATTAGGAAAAGGACATGTCAAGGAAAATAACTTTAACGGGGATATACCTCTCCTAGGGTCAGCATTCAAGGGATTTCTTCGTCAGCAAAGCATGTAGATCATCAGCAAAGGCTGTTAGAAGCACCATCAGGATAGGTGCCGAACACGAGCTGCACAGAGAACAGTTCTTGGGGACAACCAGAGGACAACTAACTGAAACTTATGAAGTCCATCCCTAAAGTAATGTACACGAATGTCTCTGATTAAACAGTTCAGTGGTCCCACATCATGCAAAACAGACAATTTCCAATCAGAGTCTAAACACAAGTCTGAGTTGAAATATTGCAACGTTTTCCAGGTTTAGTCTGAAGTCCTCTCCTTCTTCCGTGTGAATCCAACAGTCAATCACAATTTTCTATCAGTTTACAACAAGATTCATTCTTCAGAGGGTATACAATGGACTTGTCTTCCCACGTGAAAGCACATGTTGATAGAAACAGTTTGATTCATGTTCAGGCCACAGGCCTAAATGTCCCGCAACCAAGGTAATTTAGAAACAAGTCTCCTAAAGTTAAACAAAGGAATCCATTACTATTCAAGAGTACAACTAATGGAATAATTCATGTTTGAAAATAAGTTTTATTCATCACTTTTACATGACTGCCAATACAAGGTCTGCAGACCTAGTTATGCTAAAATGTAATACACTAATATATCTGTTAAGAAAACACATAAAATGAACATTTGAAAATTCAGCATTATAATATATAATCGGAAAGCATAAAACATTTAATTATGAATTGCAAACTTGTTAAGGCATCACGTTAGATATGACAGACAAATGCAGTTATTCTGTGCACACGTCTACTTAAACCCATAAATCACTCATTAAACATTACAAAATCAAATTTGTTTCACTAATAGCAGTTACTCTAAAGTTTAAAATATACTTTGGCATTAATTAAATCTTGTCAGCACATTGTTAAATCTGGTAGGCACGTTTTGAAAACATGAGCACTTTTAAAATACGTGTCAGTGCAGCTTTTCTCTGCGTTAAGCTTTTGAACATAACATTTTCTCCTGATGTTTGAGGCACTAAAAGCATTACTAAAATGTACGCTCCAACAGCTCATACCCAATTGGCTCATTTAATTTACTTTAAGTCCCTAGTAAAGTCTACTACATGTAAATTAAATGCTACTTGTGGCCCTGCAGCACTAACTGTGCCACTCGTTTAGATAGCCCTTTAATAATATCTCAGGCCTGCCATTCCAGACCCTATGTGTGCGGTTTCGAACTGTCATGTCGACCTGACAAAATCACCCTTTTGCTTGGCCTAAAAGGTCCCTTTTTATTCATATGTCACTCCCGAGGTTCACCCTAGACAACCTAGAGGGCAGACTGCAATGTATTTAAAAGGCAGGTCATGTACTTTTAAGTTTTATATGTCCTGGTAGTGGTTAAGTCCCAAAGTAATTTTTCACCACAGCAAGATCTATCTCTCCCATAGAATGACATTGTGATTACCTTATTACATTTTATAAGTGTAATCCACGTCTTGTAAGTGCAATTCACAGTCTGGAAGAGATAAATCTTTTGGGTTTGGTGTCTCAGGGCTCACAATGAAAAATTACAACTATAGTGATATTTGATGTTAAATGGCATTTCTGAAAATGCCACTCATAAAAAGTTGGCATTTTTTTTACTTTAGCCATTTGGTGCCTGCTGCCTGACTCTGATCACTTGTCTGGGGGTAGGGGACAGCTGGGCTTTGTATATTCCCTATAGACAGACACACACAATGGGAAGATATATGTGACTTGATTGGCCATCCTGGCAAGATGTGAGGCAGGAGCTGGGCACAGCCTCACTTACACCTGGATAGACTGTGTCAGGTTCCTACACAAAAGGCTGCATAGCCCCATGTAGTGAGTCTAGAGCCATGGCAGGAAGGGCAGGACCTCTGTGCACTTCAAAGGCCTGTCTTTGAAGTCTTCCCCACTTTACAGGCCAAACTGGGGATAAGTACTGGACCCCTGACAACGCCAACTTAGTACACTTCTGGACCTGTGAATACACTGCCAGGGAAAAGGACTGCTCCACAGTGGACCCCCAGTACTGCCACACCAACCTTCTGAGGTTTTCCAGGCAGCCCCAGTTGCTGCCACCTCACAGACAGGTTTCTGCCCTCCTGTTGCTTCAGCTGTTCAAGCTCAGGAAGGCAGAACAAAGGATTTCCTTTGGGAGAGGGGTGTTACACCCTCTCCATTTGGAAATAGGTGTTACAGGCATGCAAGGGGTAGCCTCCCAGAGGCTCTGGAAATGCTATGAAGGACACAGATAGTGCCCTCCTTTCACAATCCAGTCTACACTGGTTCAGGGACCTCCAATCCCTGCTCTGGCAGGAAACTGGACAAAGGAAAGGGGAGTGACCACTCCCCTGTCCATCACCACCCAAGGCGTGTTGCCCAGAGCTCCTTCAGAGTGTCCCTGGGTTTTGCAATCTTGGTTCCAAAGTGGGGGGGGCACTCTGAGAGCAGCTGAGTCACCAGTGCCAGCAGGTGACGTCAGAGACCCCTACTGATAGGTGCTTACCAGGTTAGGGGACCAATCCCCCTTTCAGGGCTATTTAGGGTCTCTCCTCTGGGTGTTTCTTCAGATTTGGATTGCAAGACTCCAGCAGGAATCCTCTACATCCTTTACTTCATCTTCTACTGACAGAACGAACGCTGTCCACTCAAGGAACTCCCAGGGGGACCACTTCCCATTTGCGAATGGGTTAGCACCAGTTTGAAACTGGTGCTAACTGCGATTGGTTTGTGACCGCATTCATGGTCACAAAACAATGCTACATCACGATGCGACTCGCAATTAGGAAGGGAACACCCCTTCCTAATTGCAACACGCAAACTTATTTTGCGATTTGGTAAAAATACAATACAATACAATTCTGTACATACCAAAAAAAAAATTCCTGTCGCAAACGGTCCGATTCTGTGAATCGGGCTGTTTGCGACAGGAAAAATGGTAGGTACATATGCCCCTATGTCTTTGGCAGTAAAAACCGCCTACCGCCACAGCGACGAACGTCAAAAGACTGTTGCCGCGGCTACCATCCGTCTGCCATAATATGATCCCCGACGGATTTCCTCCACAAGAAGGGCAGAAATCCGGCTGTGGCCATACTGGCGGAAGGTGGTATGGTGGCGCTGCTACCACCTGCAGCGCCATTGCAGTAGACCGCCGCCAGCCATTTTATGAAAAATAATACGGCCTGGCGGTGTTCTGCTGGCGATAGCAGCACCCCGTCCCCTGCCGGTAGACCCTCTGGATGCAGGTAAGTCAGGTTTCCGACAGGAGAGGCTGGTGGGGGGTGTTGTGTGTGTTTGTGGGGTGTGCATGTATGTGTGTGTGTGCGTGAATGCAAGTTTGTGTAGTGTTGTTTGTGTTCGTGTATGCATGTGTGAGAATGCGTATATGCAGGGAAATGTGAATATGTGTCTGCTTGTCAGTGTGAATGTGTGTACGGATGTGTGCGTGAATGAATGGATGCATGTAGGTATGTATGCGTGTATGTCTGTGTGAATGAATGTGTGTCTGCGTGTGTGTGTGCATGGGGGGAGGTTGGAAGGGAGGGGGAGTGTGGATGAAGTGGGGAGTGGGGGTGTCTGGGGTGTGTTGGGGGGAGGAAGCCTCCTGTCAGTGACAGGGAAGGAATTCCCTGTCACTGATAGGGCCTACAGCCATGGTTTTCGTGGCGTTACAAATGCCACAAAAACCATGGTGGTAGGCAGGGTCATGATACTTCCGGCAGTACAATAGCGGCCACTGGGCTGGAGATTCCTATCTCGACCCCGGCGGCTGCTACCGCAATGGCGGTCGGAGTGGTATATTGGTGGGTTGGCTTCAGCCAACCCACCAAAGTCATAATGTGGCGGTAAGTACCGCCAGCCTGTTGGCAGTACTACTGCCACATTATCTCCGACCGCCGGGGTCATAATTACCCCCTATATCTCTTTCTGATATAGGATAACTGGAGCCAGCTTCCTACACTTAGTATTTGTTTTACGGAGCTGCACCAGTACCTTTTTGATAGTAAGCTCACTGACCCCAGGAAGCTTGCTGAGGAGGCAGACCTCTGGGCCAGTACCAGAGTTTCCAAAAAGGTACCGGGGGGGAACTCCCTCAAAGGTGGTCAGGGTTCAAACCAGAAGAAAGAGGGGCGAGAAAAACTTAAAAGTAGTGAGTCTAAGAAGAAGGGGTTCTATTAAGATACCTAAACTATTTTTTAGTTCAATTGATAAAATTCTATCCAAGTTCCTGTGGAACGGTAAACAATCTCGAATCTCTCTCTCGAAATTAAAACTTCCTAAAGTACAAGGTGGAGTTAATTTCCCTGACTTTATAACTTATCACAAATCTTTTGGCATTAAGCAAATACATCCCTATTTATCTACACTCAATGATGCCCCTCAAAAGCTATGGTTCTCTTTGGAAGAAACATTTATTTCTCCCTTTTCCCATAAACACATTATATTTATGTCTAACCCCCCAAAATTCTGGTTGCCCAGCACTATCTCCCATTCAGTCAACTTACTGAAACCTTTTTTTATTTTGCACCTTACCCCCAATAATCAATTCTTTAACAGTCCTATTTGGCACAATAGTTCTCTTAGGAAACAAGGTAAAACCTTGTGCTGGAAGGCTTGGATGACTAAAGGTATTCTTCTCATTTCTCAATTATATCATAAAGACTCTATCATCCCTTTTACTACTCTGTCAGCAATTTATAATCTCCCTATTCGCATGAAATCCCAATATATCATTCTTTCTACTCTAGTCCAAGAGGCCCTCAATAAACCTATACATCATAATCATTCTTCTCTTGCATCATCTCCACACCAGATTGTAACTTCTAATTATCCTAAGGCAGCTGAAATTTATAAACTTTTAAGAACGTCTGTTTCACCTAGACTCAAATCACCTATTGAGACATTGTGGAAATCAGATCTTGGTGTTGTTTGGCCAACTTTTTTATGGGATAGAATATGGTATAAGATACATTCCACTGCACGCACTGCAAGCCCCACACAGACCCTATCATTTTTTTATAATAGACTTTTCTACACTTCCGTACGCCTTTACAAACTCAAACTTGCACAAAATGACAATGGTTGCGCTGCCACACTCAGCAGGGTACTGACTTTCACATGTTTTTTTCCTGTCCATCCCTATCTACTTTTTGGTCCTCAATATGGTCTCGCATTTCAGCAATAGCTCAGATCTCCTTACCAATGTCATATGAATTACTGTTTTTGGGTGGCATACACAATATCTGGAGTTCATTCAGGCCTCTTGGAAAATTGGTGGACCTTTTGCTTTCTATTGCAATCTCTATTATTACTTCTAACTGGAAATCTTCGGAGAACATTACTGTCAGACAGTGGTGGAATTCTGTATGTTATCATCATAGACTTGACAGCTACAAGCTTGATTCAACAGGAACTTTCTTCAAACGTCATCAGCTATGGTTGCCATTAAGTAACTATCTCTCACGCACTGCGAAGGAAATTGGTTTTTCTCCTCCTTTAAAAAAAACTGTCAATATATAATAGAAAAATAGCCCACCCCAAGACCCTGAAAGGTAGGTGTAAAGTGCACCTACTACCCCCAGAGAGCACAGAAGTCGTGATAGGGGGATTATGCAGGAAGAACAATCACCAGCAATGCAACAACAGTGGATTTCCGGAACTGAGTACCTGTAAGACAAGGGGACCAAGTCCAATAGTTGCGACAGTGTCGAGAGTGGGCAGAAGTCCAGAAAATGATAGCTGAGGGTGCAAGGAAGCTGCCACTAGATGGAAGAAGCTTGGAGTTCTGCAAGAAAAAAGAGAGCTAGGGACTTCTCCTTTGGAAGACAGATGTCCCACGTCGCGATGAAGCTTGCAGAGGTGTTCCCACGCAGAAAGACCACAAACAAGCCTTGCTAGCTGCAAGGGTCGTGGTAGAGGTTTTTTGGCTGCTGTGGCCCAAGAGGGACCAGGATGTCGCCACTTGGAAGAGGAGACAGAGGGTGCGCCCAGCAACTCAGGGAGCCCTCACAGAAGCAGGCAGCACCCCCAGACGTACCAGAACAGGCACTTGGAAGAAAAGTGAACTGGAGTCCACCTGAAGTCACAAAAGGGAGTCTCACGACACCGGAGGACAACTCAGAAGGTTGTGCACTGCAGGAAGGAGTGTCGGGGACCCAGGCTTGGCTGTGCATGAAGGAAATCCTGGAAGAGTGCACAGGAGCCGGAGCAGTTGCAAATCACGCGGTACCCTGCAATGCAGTCTAGCGTGGGGAGGCAAGGACTTACCTCCACCAAACTTGGACTGAAGAGTCACTGGACTGTGGGAGTCACTTGGACAGAGTTGCTAAGTTCCAGGGACCACGCTCGTCTTGCTGAGAGGGGACCCAGAGGACCAGTGATGCAGTCTTTTGGTGCCTGCGGTTGCAGGGGGACGATTCCGTCGACCCACAGGAGATTTCTTCAGAGCTCCTGGTGCAGGGAGGAGGCAGGCTACCCCCAGAGCATGCACCACCTGGAAACAGTCGAGAAAGCCGGCAGGATGAAGCGATACAAGGTTGCTAGTAGTCGTCTTGCTACTTTGTTGCGGTTTTGCAGGCGTCCTGAGCAGTCAGCGGTCGATCCTTTGGCAGAAAGTGAAGAGGGAGATGCAGAGGAAGTCTGGTGAGCTCTTGCATTCGTTATCTGAAGAATTCCCCAAAGCAGAGACCCTAAATAGCCAGAAAAGGAGGTTTGGCTACCAAGGAAGGAGGATTGGCTACCAAGAGAGGTAAGAGCCTATCAGAAGGAGCCTCTGACGTAACCTGCTGGCACTGGCCACTCAGAGTAGTCCAGTGTGCCCCCAGCACCTCTAAATCCAAGATGGCAGAGGTCTGGGACACACTGGAGGAGCTCTGGGCACCTCCCCTGGGAGGTGCAGGTCAGGGGAGTGGTCACTCCCCTTTCCTTTGTCCAGTTTCACACCAGAGCAGGGCTGGGGGATCCCTGAACCGGTGTAGACTGGCTTATGCAGAGATGGACACCATCTGTGCCCATCAAAGCATTTCCAGAGGCTGGGGGAGGCTACTCCTCCCCAGCCTTCACACCTATTTCCAAAGGGAGAGGGTGTAACACCCTCTCTCAGAGGAAATCCTTTGTTCTGCCTTCCTGGGCCAGGGCTGCCTGGACCCCAGGAGGGCAGAAACCTTTTTGAGGGGTTGGCAGCAGCAGCAGCTGCAGTGGAGATCCCGGAAAGGCAGTTTGGCAGTACCCGGGTACTATGCTAGAGACCCGGGGGATCATGGAATTGTCCCCCCAATGCCAGTATGGCATTGGGGTGACAATTCCATGATCTTAGACATGTTACATGGCCATGTTCGGAGTTACCATTGTGACGCTGTACATAGGTAGTGACCTATGTACAGTGCATGCGTGTAATGGTGTCCCCGCACTCATAAAGTCCGGGGAATTTATACTGAACGATGTGGGGGCACCTTGGCTAGTGCCAGGGTGCCCACACACTAAGTAACTTTGCACCCAACCTTCACCAGGTGAAGGTTAGACATACAGGTGACTTATAAGTTACTTAAGTGCAGTGGTAAATGGCTATGAAATAACATGGACGCTATTTCACTCAGGCTGCAGTGTCAGGCATGTGTAAGAATTATCATAGCTCCCCATGGGTGGCAAAAGAAATGGTGCAGCCCATAGGGATCTCCTGGAACCCCAATACCCTGGGTACCTCAGTACCATAGACTAGGGAATTATATGGGTGTACCAGTATGCCAATGTGAATTGGTAAATTTGGTCACTAGCCTGTTAGTGACAAATTTGGAAGTAAAGAGAGAGCATAACCACTGAGGTTCTGATTAGCAGAGCCTCAGTGAGACAGTTAGGCATCATACAGGGAACAGATATAGGCCACAAACTTATGAGCACTGGGGTCCTGGCTAGCAGGGTCCCAGTGATACATAACAAACATACTGACAACATAGGGTTTTCACTATGACCACTGGGCCCTGGCTAGCAGGATCCCAGTGAGGCAGTGAAAACACCCTGACATATACGAAATGCGTTGGCTACAGTCTAAAAAAATATAGAAGAAAAATGTAAATTAAAAAAACTTTTTTAAATCAACTGAAGCTTCTTCATATCATGTGGCTCTGTTTTAAATAGTCTGGACTCTATTGATTGAACCTTATGTGTTTTTTTTTTACTTTGTTTATGATTTTATCTGCTTTTGTCTTGTAGGAAAGGTTAAGAGGACTGACCATCCAGATCCGTGCACCGTCAATTCTGAAATGCACACCTACTATGATACTATGATGATAGGTGCCATAAATATTGTCACAGTCTTCTTGTAAAGGTTTTATTGACCCAAACATGTTGACCATATTATTGGGCAGTTGGTAGGGTGAGAATACCCGAGACCATCTCATGGAGATTTTGTAATCCTATCAAGGAATCCCAGAATAAAATTAACTAAAAATGTAGTGGCTACCCTGAAGGTAGATAACTGTCCTTTGAATATTGGATCCCTCAAAAAATGTTGTGATCAATAGGAAAAAAGTTCATTACTCCACATGTGTTGATGATGACACAGGGTGTGTAGTAGCAGCCATATGATGAAGCATACCACTACTAGTGGGTGAGGGTACTTTTATCCCAATAGAAGGGACCCCAGAGTATTTGACTAATTCTAAGCTATTCTTCAACGTCTAGGTGTGATAGATTTATGTTTTGTTTATGTTTTGGGAGGAGGTTTGAAGAGTAGCGCCTCTTGCCTCTTTTCAAGTTCACAGTGTCCCCTAAAGCTAACTGGGACTACCTGCTCACAAGTTTACACTTGTCAACCCTCGTGTCTGCTCTCCAGTGGGGGGCTGTGCCCTCTTGGGACATTTTTAGTGCCCATACTTATATCACTCAGTACATTGGTGTACATACTTCCTTTTCTGTTCATCAAAGAACCCCTTCTTCTTATTTTTTTATTTTTTTTAAAGATGTTTTTTATTGAGCCAAATACAAGAACATTAACGTAACATTGCCAGGACAGAGATATGCAGTTGTGAATATATATGTGTGAGAAAGTAGCCTCTTTCTAGCATGGTTACCCCCACTTTTGGCCTGATTGTGAGTGTGTGTCAGTGTATTTTTACTGTGTCACTGGGATCCTGCTAGCCAGGACCCCAGTGCTCATAGATAAAAACCTATATGCTAGTGTGTTTTGCCTGTCTCTCTGGGATCCTGCTAGCCAGGACCCCAGTGCTCATATTTTGTGGCCTAATGTGAATGCCTGTGTAGTGCCTAACTGTGTCACTGAGGCTCTGCTAATCACAACCTCAGTGCTTATGCTCTCTCTGCTTTTAAATTTGTCACTGTAGGTCAGTGACTACATTTACCAATTTCAATTGGCATACTGGACCCCCTTATAAGTCTCTAGTATATGGTACCTAGGTACCCAGGGCATTGGGGATCCAGGAGATCCATATGGGCTGCAGCATTTCTTTTGCCACCCATAGGGAGCTCAGACAAACCCTTACACAGGACTACCACTGCAGCCTGTGTGAAATAGTGCACACACTATTTCACAGCCATTTTCACTGCACTTAAATAACTTTTAAGTCACCTATATGTCTAACCTTCACTTGCTGATGGTTAGGTGCAAAGTTACTAAGTGTGAGGGCACCCTTGCTCTAGCAAAGGTTCCCCCACATAGTTCAGGGCCATTTCCCTGGACTTTGTGAGTGCAGGGATCCCATTACACATGTGCACTACATATAGGTCAATACCTGTATGTAGCTTCACAATGGTAACTCCGAATATGGCCACATAACATGTCTAAGATCATGGAATTGTCCCCCCATTCCAAGTGTGGTATTGGGGAGCCAATTCCATGCATCCTGGGGGCTCCACCATGGACCCCCAGTACTGCCAAACCAGCTCTCCGAGGCTTGCACTGCAGCTACAGCTGCTGCCACCTCACAGACAGGGTTCTGCCCTCCTGGGGTCTGGGCAGCCCCCAGGAGGGCAGACTTCAGCCATCTTACTTTGCGAGGTGTAGGGGCACTCTGGAGCGCTCTGAGTTGCCAGTGCCAGCAGGTGATATCAGAGACCCCTCTTGATAGGTCCATACCTGATAAGGTACCCAATCCCCCTCTCAGGGCTATTAGGGTCTCTCCTGTGGGTTCTCTTCAGATTCTGCTTGCAAGTTTCCTACAGGGATCCTCTGCAACAACTTCAGACGCTTTTGACCTCGGATCAACCGCAGCCTGTTCCAAGAAACGCTGTAACTGCAACAAAGTGTCTACAAGAGACACGTTTCTTCAGCAACCTCAGCTTCAAGTCAGCAACTGCAACAGTTTCAATGGTGTGCATGCTCTGGGGATGCCCTGTCTTCATCCTGCACCAGAAGGACCGAAGAGATCTCCTGTGGAGTGACAGAGTCACTCCCCTGCTCCAAGCAGGCATCTTTCAAGGCGACGACCAGTACTCTGAGAGTCCTCTCACGGTGACGAGCGTGCTTCTAAGGACACAGAGGCTAGAAATGTTCAACATAGACTGTCCTGAGGTCATGCTGATGCAATTTGGGGGAGGTAAGACCTTGCTTTCCCTGAGAACGACGGTACCCCTGTGTATTCTGTCTTCTTTGTCTCCTGAGGCCTCTGTGCACTCTTTGCATAATTCCTTCATGTACAGCCTGGCCCAAGTCGCCAGCACTCCTCCCTGCGATGCTCAACTCGCTGACTTGTTATCCAGCAGTGTGGGACCTTCTTTTGTTGTGCTGCATCAACCGTGTTTTGCACCTCCTTTGAACCCGGATCCTGCAGCTTCTGGGGGTGCTGGCTGGCACCCTGAGGACTCTCTAAAGTGCTGAGAGTCGTCCCCTCTTCCTCATCACACAGTGTTGAGGCCCCCAGGTCCCTCCTGGGTCTATCCAACACCATTTTGATTAAGAACGCACTTTTGTAGTAGCCAAGGCTTGTTGCTTTTGCCGCCCTAAATGCGCCGGGTATGCCCAGACGTGGGTCCCGGGCTCACTGTGCCACTGGATTCAAGCTAGCCTGGCTGAGGAGGGGTGAAACCCCGAAACCGGTCCCAGGATGCTTGTTTCCGGTCCAGGGAGAACCTGGCCTGGCAGTTCGGGCTGGACTGTTCCCATGTGGAACAGGGTCAAGACTGATTTGAATATGGCTGGGTTCAAACTGGGGTGGCATGGTGAGCAAAATAATGGATGGATTAAACCCAGATCTGTGACTGGGGGTGAATGTTTGATTGGTTCCGCATTCCGTCCATCCAGTTACGCTATCCCACAGCGTTTGTGTTTTGCTTTGTTGGTGCCTTCCAACATGAAATCTCATCTGCAATAATCTTCACGCCGTGGGGCATCTTTTGCATCATGCAAGAACCAGCTGGCATCTTCCTAGGTGCATTTTCGCAGTCTTCTACTAACCAGGGACTCTTCTTTTGCACCCTCTTCTGGGTTGGCAGTGGCTCCTGTCCTTCCTGGAACTTCTTTCGACTTCTGAACTTGGTCCCCTTCCTTTGCCGGTTTTCGGGTCCAATAATCCAGCAGTTGTTCTTTGCAGACTTGGTTGGCTGCAGCAAAATCCCCAAAACGAGGTGTAGTGTGTCCTAAGGAAACTTGCAGTACTTTATTCCTGCTTTTCTGTGCTCTGGTGGGGTAATTTACTTACCTTTACTGTATTCTTACTCTCTCAGCGATTCTGCACACACTACACTTGTCTAGGGGGAATTCGTGATTCACATTCCACTTTCTTTTTATATGGTTGATGTTGCCCCTAGACCTATTTTCTCCCATTGCATTCTATATAATTTCCTACTGTTTGCATTGTTCTATGACTATTTACTTGTCTAATTTTGGTGTCTAGTGTATATATATTGTGTATAATACTTACTTCCAGAAGGAGTATTGCCTCTAAGATTTTTTTGGTACTGTGTCACCCAAATAAATACCTTTATTTTTGGTAACACTGAGTATTGTCTTTACTTGTGTATAAGTACTGTGTAACTATAAGTGGTATTGCATGAGCTTTGCATGTCTCCTAGTTCAGCCTAAGCTGCACTGCTATAGCTACCTCTATTAGCCTAAGCTGCTAGAACACTACTACATTCACTAACAAGGGATAACTGGACCTGATGTAAGGTGTAAGTACCCAAGGTACCCTCTACAAAGCAGGCCAGCCTCTTACAACTACTGTGAAGTGTCTCTCTACTCTGAAAATAGCTGTGAGCCCTGCCATACCTATAGATTGTTTGCTAGGCAACGACCTAGAACACACTGCCTGAAGGGAGGTACAGCTGAGGTCTCACTTGTAAATGTTGGGACCCCCATATTGGGACTGTGCTATCACACAGTCCATGACTGCCCCACAAGGGAGTTGAGGGCATCTAGCCTCTGAACAAAGGTCCAGGCAACTGCCAAGGAGAGGGGAAAGGAGCATGGAAAAACCAGCTCTGAAGTTCAGACAGTGTAGGTTGAGAGGGTCCTTGAGGAAGAGGCCCACAAGCCAACTGGGGAGAGCATTGCCGACCTAGGTGAACTACCTGAGCATGATGGTTGGCAAGTTGACGATGGGCTTACCAGGGAGGAATTCTGCAAGGTGCAGAAAGAGGGCCTCACTCTTGAGGGCTTAAAGTGGCAGACCTCAGCCCAGGGAGCTGGTGAAACCTCTGGGGTCCACCTAATCTACTGGTAGAATTACCTTCTTTATAGCAAACCTAAGGCTCCTGGTGCTGGGGCAGCTGTGTGCTGGTGAACCACCCCCCCCGGTGTTACTCCAGACTTACTGCTGGGTTTGGCTCACAACATACCCCTAGCAGAACACTTATGGAAAGACAAGACATTCTCCAGGTCCTCTCCCAGTTGCCAGGCCAGTGGAGAATCAGGGAAAAACAAAATCCTCTCCTGATCCCATTACCAGTTGTTAGCACCCCTTTGGATGAGGGGCATCAATATCCTTGGACCCTTGGACTACAAGATAGCCCTAGTCAACAGGTTCATCCTGGTCTTGGTAGACCATACCACACGCTACCCAGAGGCCATCCCTCCAAGGTCAGTGACTGTACCTGTGGTGGCTAGAGTGCTGATGGTGATCTTTACCTGTGTTGGGTTCCCCAAGGAGGTAGTGTCTGGCAGAGGCACTAAGTTCATGTCTGCGTACTGGACCCTTGACACCACCAACTCAGTACACCTCTGGATCTGTGACTACTCTGCCAGGAAGATGGACTGCTGTGCTGCTGAGGGACTGCCACTCTGTAGAACTGCTGGTTTGCTGGACTCCTGCCTTGCTGTACTGTTGCTGTTCCACTGCCTGGGAGAGAAGGACCAGACCTGCATCACTTATACCTATAGTGACTCCTAGGGCTAGCTGGCTGGCCTCCTGATCTGAAATCTCAGAAAGGCTTCCAACCACCCTAGTCCTGCACCTAGACTCTGCCATCTGTGAGTTTGCCCTACCAAGTGGTGCCACCCCAGTCCACTCTTGGAAGTGGGTCTAAGATGTTTGCTGCAGCAGAACCAATCTGAATCAATACATCAGCAATGTTACGTGGAACATAACCGGTGCATTGTGTTTGGAACTGGCACTGTGATGTGTTTCCTGGCACAAGGTCTTCACATCCCTATTGACAGCAGCCTTGATGTTGAATCTCTGCATTATAGCCTCTAGGCTGATCGTAACTGACACATCACCTTGACTGCACAATGCATCCTCGACACTGGTCTTTGCAACACAAGCCCCGGAGCTTGGGTCCTTGTCATCAACACAGAAGAAACTTGCACCCTACCCCTGCCGCATTTCAGAACCAATACATCACTGCTGTTGTATGTAGAAAATTGAAGTATCACCTCTACTGCGTGGTTCAGAACTAACACAATGCTCTGCAACTAGGATTTGAGGTACTTTGGTCCAGTGGGCCTAATTGGGTCCCTGTAGCCAGCCGGTGCGCCATTGTGGTCGGTCTGAACTTTTGACTCTATCCTGGTCTGGTGTAACCAGATATCCCCAGTTGGCGCATCTTGCTTCTAAGTGCCATTTTACAGTCATTCTTTAAAAATTCATAACTCAAGTTCAACTTATTGGAATTTTTTTATTTGGTCTTATTTATTTATTAAATCAAGATCTAATTTTGTAACCAGAATATTTTTGTGTGATGTTTTCACAGTTTTACTGTTTGAAGTGCTGCACAAATACTTTGACCAAAACAAATGAGTATCCGCCTGCCAATATTCCAAGACCTCTACATCTAAATAGTTTGGTGTCTAGGAAATTCTACGGAAAAATAAAATTTGCCTTCTACAAATAACCCTGACTCACTCTAGTAGTGACATGCTTCATCATCAGGTTCATTCTGACTGCTAAAAGCCAGAATGGGCTCAATCGTATTCCAGGGAGCACTGTGTATATCTATACATACAGGGTGACCGGGAATAAATATGAAAAAAGACTCATCTATACCAAGGTGTCCCTTTGTTAGCAGGGTAGATGGGCATGACTAAAAATAATTATTTAAGTGATAATTATATACGTGCGGTACTGGAGGAATACAGTTGTCCTATGACCCTCAATTTATTGTCAAAATGTTTCTGCTCCAATCTCACTGCCAAAATTGGTCCTGGGCTATTCCTTTAACAACTCACTTCACCTTCTGTTTGTTCCTGTGTAGGCTCTTTTTTTAAATCTGCTACCTGTCACATGAAACAGTTGCTGTTTTACTAATTCATTAGGATGTTTTCAAAATGCATGCATAAAGAGTTACAGTTAAGACTATCAAGCTAAACTCTATAGAGATTGACAAGGATATACATGCTACTGCCCAATTGTATGATGATTCCAAAACGTCTAATAGAGTATTTTTAAAGAGATTTGTTTACGTTTTATCTTGTGATCAGCTGACCAGTTTAGAATGGATTTATATGGTTTTATGGCATAGTTAAAATGTTACATAAATACAATGTGCCCTTATGGTTTTGTCATAAAACCGAATAAAGCTGGATGATGATGATGAACATGACCAGTAGCCATGCAAATAGCAGAGGAACTGCACTATTTACATGACTGCTTTCTAAAAAAGCTTACGTTTTGCTTTAGGTAGTGGCTAGTTATCCAGCTGACTGCTAAATAGAAGAAATTATTCAATATTAGGTCAGCAGCCTTGAAGATATCAGGGAAACTTTGGACCTGACTTACAGTTTGAGTTTTAGAGTTTACTCTGTCGCAAACATGACAGATATCCAGTCTGTCTTATTGCAATTCCATTATATCCTATGGAAATTGTATTACAGCAGACATAGGGGGTTATTCTAACTGTGGAGGAGTGTTAATCCGTCCCAAAAGTGACGGTAAAGTGACGGATATACCACCAGCCGTATTACGAGTTCCATAGGATATAATGGACTCGTAATACGGCTGGTGGTAAATCCGTCACTTTTCCGTCACTTTTGGGACGGATTAACACCTCCTCCAAAGTTAGAATAACCCCCATAATATCTGTCATGTTTGTGACAGAGTAACCTGTCTGCCAAACTCTAAATCAGGGCTTTTACTATTTACCCGCCTGCTAGCTAAATAGCCAAGATTCTGCACTGTTTGACTGGTGGCTATGCAAATAGCAGAACCATGTTACTATTTACCTGGCATCTACTTAAATATTTGAGATTCTGCACTGTTTGGCTGGTGACCTTGCAAATACTAGAACAACTTCACTATTTATCTGGTTGCTGCATAAATAGTGGGTATTCTGCACTAATACGGCTGGTGGCTATGCAAATAGCCGATAAACTTCATTATTTACTCAGCTTCTGGCTAAATAGTAGAAATTCTGCACTATTTGGCTGGCAGCCATCCAAATAATAAGGAGGCTTCAGTACTTTCCTGGCCACTGGCTAAATAGCAGAGGTTTGTCCTATTTGGACAGCAGTCAAGCATACCCCACTCATTACCCAGCTGCTGGCAAAACATCAGATATGTACAATTTGGCAAGCAGCCATGCAAATAGCAAACACAAATAATTATTTATGTGGCTGCTGGTTAAATAGAAATGTTATACTATTTAACCAGTAGCCTGGCAAAGAAATTTCAATATTTAACCATCAGCTGGCTAAATAGAAGAAATTACGTATTGTATTGCTGGTGGCCTTACAAATATCTTGAAATGAAACTTCATTATTTACTTCCACTGCTTAGCCAGTAGCCGGCTAATTAGTAGACCGTGCACAGCTTAACTGGTAGCAATGCAAATAGCAGAGGAACTTTAGTAGTTACCTGACTGCTGCCTAAACAGCATACATTTTATTATGACTTATGAAGGTTTTAACAGGTACTTACACCAGTTAGAACTGTGAACAAGGAATAAACTTAATTGGCATCCAGCTCCTTATGAAAGTTAAGGTCCTGATGTATTATTATTTTGTTCACGAAAAATGGTTGCAAATTATTCACATAACTTTTGCGAACAGGAATCGGGTGGCAGAATGACCTGTCTAATTAATATATGTAAGGCAGGAGCCAATTTGTGACTGTCTGTGATTGGCTGTAACCACAGAGATGGTAGCCTGTAAGGGACCTCTATGACTGCATTCCTAGAGTGATTTAAAAAAAAAAAAAAAAAAAAGCAGCCCTTGTTCCGTAAAGGAATTGAGGCTCCTTAAAACAAAAAAAACTTTTTCTGTTTTGGAAAACTTCTTTCCATGAAAAGCTTCCAACATGATTCCGAAATGGAAAGGGGTCCCAAGTGGACTCCTTCCACCTTGCAAGTTAGTTATCTCCCCAACACGAGGGTCATTAGCACATCAGTGGTTCATAACAGCAGTTGCAGTCACAACCTATCAATACATTTATTTTCTGAACTGGAAATATGAGGAAGGAAAGCACTTTGATGAACCCTCCTATTTGTAATTCTGAAACAATCGTAAAAGCCATTTTACTAGTCATTTTACTAGTCAAATTTTCCAACCCATCTTGACGGATATCCCACCTGCTGTATTACGAGTCCATTATATCCTATGGAACTCGTAATACGGTGGGTGGGATATCTGTCACATTTGGGACAGATTAACCCCCTCCGCCACAGCTGTAATCAGGCCCATAGTGACTTGGGATGCCCTCTATGCAGCTGTCTTGTGCTACAGAAATGCTCCTGCTTCTTCATGTTTACCTTCAAAGGTGTCTAATGAAAACAATTATTAGAATCTTTGCAAGACTTGTTAAATCTAGTTAAAACTGTTTACTCTTCTACAGCTATGTACTCACTCTTACATAGCCATGGAAATGTAGCAGGGTCAGATATAGGCTTACCAAAAAGCTCCATGTTATCAGAACACCTCTTTTTCAGCAGTAAATCCGTACATTCTGGAATGATTAACCCTGGTTCAGTTCAGTTAAGCAAATCAGACCCAATCACCTGAAACCAAAGATCTGTAAAAGGAAAAGACAGAACTGGAAATGTTGTATCCCAATAACAGAGAGCCATCTAACACTGATGGTCATGTTATCAAAATAAAAACAATTGCATAGGGCCCGTTATGTAATGATCAACACTGTAAAGGTTTCATTCCAATCTCATGCCAGAAGAAAGAAAAAATATGGGCCTGATTCAACCATCAAACCCTGTCAATCCACAGCCTTTCAGAGGATGAACACCAACCAAGTCAAATGTAATACTGATAAGGTTCTCAGTTTTGGTTACAATTTTAGCATAAACCTGCAAGCACACTGGCCCAATGATGCCCCTCTGTCCAACCTGCAAGTTGACGCGGGAAAACCTTGGGAGTCAAGTCTGATAAACAGATGACCTTACACAACCAACTTAACAGAGTGGCTGGCACATGTTTTGGTCTTTTGCGCACAGCAAAACAATTCTGCATTTCCTTTCTGTAGCTGTGAGGATAACAGAGGTCCTGGACTTGATTATGTCCAGGATGAACTACGTCAATGTCCTTTATGGAGGTCTCCCATAATCTTTGCTGAGGAAATTGCAAACGGTCCAAAATGCAGCTGCTTGTCCAGTGCTCAATCTACCCAGCTGGGTCCATGTTTCACCATATCTGAGAAACCTGCTCTGGCTCCCTGTGAATAAGTGGATCTTATTTAAGACCCTTCTTCTAATGCACAGAGCAATAAACCACTTTGGCCTTGGCTATCAGTCACCTGGGATACACCATTACAAACCCAAGAGAAATCTGTGCCATTCTTTTGACCAACTGCCCACAATTCCTGGGGTTCATCTACGTAGAACAGGAGTCAGATCCTTTTTCTTTCTTGGACAACAAGCTTGCAATAGTCTTCGAGTAGAAGTGTGTCAAATTGAAGTTGAGGTGACTTTTTGACCTGGCTCTTTTCATCTTTGCCGCTCTGCACTCCATTCCTTTCTTACACTCCACATAGCACTGGGACACTTTTTTGAGTTGCTGTGCGCTAAACAAATTCCTTCATTCACTCATTTATTAATTCTTTGGTCCTCTTAGCCCTGTTCCTGCTTACCTTGATCTTACTGGTCCATTTAATCTTCCCCATCTGATATTTGGTCTTAGTGGCTCTAGTCCACCTGCTCCTGAACTGACTTGTTCTCTCGGACCTCCTCCAATATGTAGTGACAATCTTGGCTCTAATCTCCCTACTCAGTCATCCTGAACTAATGTGTCCACTTTGTCGTGATCCTCCTTAATCAGGTCATTCTGTTCTTAGCCACTCGATTTAATCTTCATGGCTCCTGTCATCCTGGCCTTCTTTGTCGTGGTCCTCCTTTTCCTCTTCATCCTGAAAGGCCAGATCCTAATACTCCTGGGCCTCTGTGACTTGAGCTTCCTTTTCCCCTTGGTTGTAACCCCACTTGCCCTTCTTTCCCTAGTCCTTTTACCTCTTGTCCTGCTGGCTCTGGTTGTTTGGTCATCTCCTCTTAATTCTTCAGGCCCTGTTCTGCTAATCTTCCTCACTTTCAGTCTGGTGTGCCTAACTTGCTACTACTCCTGGTTCTCATGGTCTGTGGTCTCTTCCTGGTTCTGTGCCCACTGAACTTGATCCTTTTGTTTCTTGTCCTCCTTGTTTTAGTCCTTGTATGACTAATCCTCTTGTTTCTGGTCCTTTTGCCCATCCTGGTCCTTTCAGGTCCTCTTTCCATAGATCTCCTTTTTCTTTCCTGATCCTCTTGAGAGTCATCCTTTTAACCTGGTCCTTCTGATCCTTCTCATCTTGCTCATCTGACTCCTTGAAGATTGGTTCCTGGTCTTGCTGGACCTCTGGGTCTACCTGACCTTTTGTGCCCTGGCCCTCTTAGCCTTGTCCTCTCATCACTTGTTTTTCTTGTTTGGATCATCGTTGTTCTCATGGTCCTTCTAGCACTGCACCCAATAGTCTGGGTCCTCTTGGTTCTGGTACTTTTTGTTTGGTTCCTCTGAGCCTTGTCAGTTAGGTCCTAGAACCCCTGGACATCCAGGTCCAGTTCCCGTAGTCTCCCTGATATTGCTACCTCCAGGTCCTGGTGTTGTGCTGCACATGGCACTCTGGGCCCTGGTCCAATGGTTATGGTTCCCTTGGAACTCCTAGGAATGTTTGTGGTCCTCTAGGTGCTGATCCTTCTAATCCTCTATGCGCTGGTCCTGGTCCTCCTGGCTAAGGTCCGCATTGTATTCTTGATATTGACTCCCCTCATCTCCTTTGCTTATTCTGTCCCCCCAGTCCTATTGGGCTCGATCTCGTCTGCTAATATTGAACTGATCGATATTGATGCACACAGCAACACATTTATATACATGAACGAAGTTGCAACACCATAGTTAGGTTCCTCCATTATGAACTCTCCGTCAACCCCAGGACATAGGTACATGGTCAGACAGGTTCTGAGACCTAGATCTGGGGTTAATGACTGACAGCTCACAGGTGAGGTAACACGTAGGCAAGAGGCAAACACACAAACAAGAAAATTTTGATCAGATCCCACAGATAGGCAGCAACACCACAATGGTCCCCGGAGATTGACCCCAATAAAGCACACATGACCAGAGGGGCATGTACATTCCCAAACACACCCTAAAGTTAGATGCCCCATGTAGTTAGGCGTACATAGCTAATCAGGACACAGCACACACGCAGTGGCCACATGTCCCTCAGGCCAGACATCTGGACACATACTCGCTTGCCCACATTGTGTCAATGCCAGGTCAAGGTCCACCTGAGTTTTCTGTCTAGGATTGTGTTCATTTATTACCAAGAGGGAATGTCTTTTATGGTTTTATGACACTCAGAGAATTGTATCAAAGTCTGCTTCAATCTGATTTACAACGAGAGACAGTCCTCAGACCCTGATTGTGAGCTGTTCTCCCGACCCTACTGTTTAATTAAACGAACCGTACCTGTTTTGCCAGACGCCTCTTGCCTTTTGTTTTTAAGATGAATTCTCATTCGAGCAACATGTCTTCCTGGATCTGGAGATGATTTCTCCGGTCCTGGCCTTCCTGCTCCTTGTACTTCTACACAACTTATGATGATTTACCTTTATGTAGGCCTCCTGGGCCTGGCCATAGTGTTGCTCAAAATTCTGGCTATTTTGTTCCTAGCCCTGTGGCCTTTAACTCCAGGCTGTTATCTGGTCCTGATCGTACTTACCCTGGTCCTCCCGGTCCTGGACCACTTTGTACATAGACAGAAACTGCTGTTGTGGTGGTTCCTGTCTATGCATAAAATATATCAAGGACAAACCTTACGATTTGTTTTTCAAAAACAAATTCCCTGAGCAAGAGTTTGTTTTTGAAAAACAAAAAATGAGTGTTCCTAAATGCTGGGAGTTTTCTCTCAGTATAAAGGGGTTATTATTTATATTTCCAGCCAGGTTTTACTCTAAATAGAGTCAATGGTGCAAAGTCTTTCCTTCCTTCAACAGCCCATTGCTATGTTGAGCCTTCAGAGGAAGTATTCGATCGAGAAGCCACAAGCAAAGGAATGGGGCAATTAATTGAACTAAATGTAATTGGGATAAGAATTTATCTTCCCAGCAAATCAGAGAAAGACATCTAGGCACAAAGACACAGAAGAGAAACTCAAAGAGATTTGTTCATTTTGTATTACAAATCTTCAATTAAATAAGACACTGAGGGGGTCATTACGACCCAGGTGGTCAGTGGTATAGTGGAGGTATCACCGCCAACAGGCTGGCGGTACCTACCTCCACTATTATGACATTGGCGGTTTGGCTTTACACACCGACCGCCACAGCGGTAACGACCGCCTATGGCATTGTGACCCCGCCCACCGCCATAGTTTCAGTGGTTTCTGTACCGCCACTGAAACCATGGTGGTAGGCACTATCAGTGCCAGGGAATTCCTTCCCTGGCACTGATAGTGGTTTCCCCTGCCCACTCCCCCCCTCTACAGAGCCCTCCCACACCTTCCCGCTCCCTCTCCCGACCCCCCCTCACATTTACACACACATACATACACACCCATACACACACGCATATACTCATTCACCCACACATTCATACATTAATACACACTCACAGCAACACTCACAAACATACATCCTGGCAGACCAGCACTCTCACGACACAACATGCACGTACACACACACCCACTCATGCACACACACATTACACACGCATGCACGCAGTCACACACACACACACACACACTCACGCACACAATACCCCTCACCCCCCTCTCCTGTTGGAGAACCCGGCTTACCTGCTTACAGGGGATCCTCCAGCAGGAGATGGGACGCAGCGCTGCTGCCTGCAGGAGCGTCTGCCAGCAAAACACTGCCAGGCTGTATCATGGAACATGATACGATAGGCAGTGTTTTGCTGGTGTGGAGCTGCTGCTGGCAGCAGCGCCACCTTACCACTGTCGCCGCCATGACCGTAGACTGAATTCCGCCAGCCTTCTGGCTGAATTCGGTCTACGGTCATAATGTCATGGATGGTTGATAGCCACGGCAACGGTATGTTGGCGGTCGTCGCCATGGTGGTAGGCAGCATTTGCCACCAATGTCATAATAAGGGCCTGAATAAACAGAGACAGTTTGTTACCTCAGTTCTGGTGACCTAGTGGTTAATAATTTCACAGTTTCAGTTTAATACTCATTTTCCGGACAGGGGATGTGGATCTACTATTAAGGTTTCAGAACTGATTTGGGATGTTTCTCTTTCAAATATTTTCTGGCTGTCACTCAGACATAGTTTATGTTCAAAGTGATGGCTGTAGCAATAGGGATGGCTCCAAGCAGAAGTATCCAAAACAATGACACAAAGAAGCATGATATCTCAGCATCTGGCTGTCATCAGTATTTCTGAGTAGTCATCAGGTAGAGAGAAAACAGGGCAGCCCTTGACACCTTTAACAAGAGAAACCTATGACCTACCCCTTACTTCTACCATCTACCCTAAGTCATCACTCATGAAGAGCTGATGAGCAGCCCTTTGCTAAAAAGGACCTCACAATTTTTTGGGTAGCCTTTTCTCTATTCTCTCTCACTTCAGTTCTCGGTGTCAACCCTCTATCCACAGGGATGCAATCAATACATGTTCATTGTGTAGAGTAGCTCTATCTTCCTTTATTTATGTAATGCAAAATGCATTCCACTGATCACACAAGGAGCCCTAATACTGTACAATAAGGGGCAGATTTACTAACAGCTTGTGTCGCCCTTGCATCATGAAAGGTGATGCAATGCAATGCAATGCAAGCACTTAAATGGTATTTACTAAGCCACAAAAAGCCAACTTGCATGACTCTGTGTGGCTTAGTAAATAGAGAGTAGTGCTAGGCAGCACAGAAGGCTGCCTTGCATTACCCTGTGTTGACAAGGCATTCAATGGATGGTGCATGGACATTCCCATGCATCCATCCATGTATTTTGAAGCAATCCCAGATTTACTAGGGTGAGTAAACCTAGGATTGCTTCAAAATAGTAGTCTTCCCAGTACATTCTGCAGCACCCATAGAAAGAGGAAAATGCCTTAAAGAATTATTTCTCTGCAGGAAGGTACCCGTTCCTGCACAAAAACAGGGGTGTCTGCATTGGTGCTAGGCAGTACACAGTGCTCCAGTGCAGGGAGAGAGCAGAAAATAATCATATCTTAATAGCTATGGCACATTTGTGCTCTCTCCCTGTCACACAATGCAGCACAACAATTTCTCTTGCTGTCTAATGTTGCATGACTTTGAAGTAAATCTGCCCCTTGCTACATACCCAACTCACATATACATGCATGGAATGTCAGTGCAACCCTCTGGGGGTCACACAGAATCCCTTTTTGGGCCATCTGAGACAATCTATCTGGAGCCTACATCACCCCCTTTTTTGCTCATCCGAGCATGCTCTGATTTTTCAGCAAATACTTACCAGTTCTATACATGAGCTGATGAGGTGGGGTTTCTAGGAGCTGGCAGCATAAGACACATGACTAAGAAACATTTCAAAAGGGATACCCTAGTACATGTGGCCTAGATTCACAAAGGTGTCCTCCTGGTCTTCTTCCTTCACTTTGAGGTCCTTCTGGGCCTTTAGGCATTAGTCATCCTCCTAGTTCTGTTCCACACCCTCCTTCTCTGGGTTGGAAGTGTCCTACTCGTCCTCATACCGACCCTGGCCTAACTAGTTCTAGTCCCTCTGGTACTGGTTTCCTGGATCTGGGGATCCTGGTTGTAGTTCTTCTTGACCCTGGTCTTCCTGTCCCTGCTCTTGGCTCATCCTTGTATTTGCAATTTTTGGACCTCCTGATCCTTTTACTACTGATCCTCATCTTGGTCTTGCTGCTCTGCTGGGTCATTATTCACCTAACCCTATTGCATAATTCTCCTAAGTCTGGCACTCCTCACCATTCTGGTTTGTTACTGCCCCTCTCCCTTGCCTTCCTTGCTTATTTTGGCCCCAATCTTATTGGTCCAGATATTGCCTTCCTGGATTCTGTCCCTATCCTTTTGGCCCTGATCTTCCTGCTGTTTGTCCTCATGCTGCTAAACATATGCAGGATGATCCTCCTTTATCTGGTCATCCTGGAGCTGGCCATCCTGCTGCTCATCTACCTGGCCATTCTGTTACTAGCCCTGTGGCCTGGACCTCCAGGTTGTGATCTTCCTGGTCATGATGCTCCTTTTCTTCCTCACCCTGGTCCTTCCAGGTTCTGGTCCTTTGTGCCTGATCTTGCTGGACCCCTCAGTCCTTTGTTTCCTGATCCTCTTATAACGTTTCCTTCTGACTCTGGTTGCCTGTGTTACTTGTCTCAGCTACCTGGCACTCCTGGCCTAGTCATGTTATTTTTGTTTTTCATAGTCCTTGTCCTACTGTAGAGATTCTGTGTCCACTGTCACTTATCTTCTTGGTCTTGTTCCATAGTGGACCTTCTGTGTTCTTCTGTGGAGATTCTGTACCCATTGCCCCTTATTCTCCTGGTACTGTTCCATAATGTTCAGATTCTCCTAGGCCTTGTTCTCCTGGACCTATCTAAGGGCCTAATTTAGAACTCTGCAGATGTGTTACTCGGTCATAACAATCACAGGTATCCCATCAGCCGAAATCTAAACGCCATAGGCTATAATGGGATTTAGTCTTCGGAGTACGCAATATCTGTCACCATTGTGACAGAGTAACACATCCGTTGAGTTCTAAATCAGGCCCTTAGTCTTGATCGTTTTGGTCCTGGTCATCCTGGTCCTTCTTGTCCTATTCTGCTTGTTATCATAAAATTTACCTTTTGGCCATCATGGCCCTTCCTGATTCCCCAATCGTCGCTCATTTGGCCCTATTGCTTTGTGGTTCTCTTGGTCCCTTTCTCCTTTTCATGGTTCACAGTCAATCTCCTAGCTCTGGTACTGCAGGTCCTGGTCAATATTGCTTCTGGTGTCCTGACACTCTTAGTCTCTGTCATTCTGATTCAGGTTGTCTTTGTTCTCCTAGATCTGTTTCTTGTCCAGTTAGTCCCACTGGTACTGAATCCATTGATCCAGGTCCTCTTGATCCAGGTTCTCCTTGTCCGGATCTTTCTGAGTCTGGTCATTTTGGTCCTCCTCCCCATTGTTGTCCATTATATTTGGTCTGTGTTGGACCTGATATCCTTGGTGAGGTTTTCCCCCAACTTTTTGCCTTCCATCCTCTTGATTTTGCTGGATTTGTTTGTTGTTGGATTTAGGGCTCTGTGAGTTTCACCACTGCTAACCAGTGCTAATGTCCTTGAGCTCTCTCCTTTAAATATGGTAAAATGTACTTACTCCCAATTGGCACATTTATTTAATTATACATCCTTAGAAAAGTGCTGCTACTGGCCTGCATTGTGCAACTCAATTAAGCAGCTCTTTAAACATGTCCAAGTCTGCCATTGTAGCCTAAATGCAATTTTAAACTACTATTTCGACCTATAAACTTCTTGCCAGTCTCAAACCTCTACTTTCAGTTTTTCAATACATATTTCACCCCTACACAGCCGTGAGGGCAGGGTGCAGTTTATTTAAAAAGCTGGGCACGTACTCTTAACGTTTACACACCCTGGTAGAGAAGCCTAGTGTGAGGCCTACCTCTCCCAACGGTTAACTTATTACACTCAATAAGTGATAACATTCAGTTGGAAGCAGGTAGGAATGTTGGGTTTGTTGTCTAAAGAATTGCATTTTAAAGCCTTCTTTAATGGTAAAGTAGGATTTTAAGTCACAGTTCTGAAAATGCCACTTTTAGAAAAATGGCATTTTCTTGTCCCAACCATTTGGTACTTGCAGCTTGTAGCCTGGCTCACAAGGCTGGGTGTAGTTGGCAGTTGGTCTTTGTGTATTGCTCCCAGACAGTAAGACAAAGGGCAATAGATGTTGGCAGGATGGACTGAGAGATCACGTTTTGTTAATAAATTAGTGGTATAGAAGTTAGCAAATTAATTAACCTACATTTTAAGGCCTAACTGAAAAAATAACACAAGTTGTAAATTGTGCACATTTGAATTATGGTGAAACAATGTGACCACCATTTGTAGAGTGCATAACGTTTTAATGTGATTTTTTGCAATCATATAAATGAGGTACCAATGTGAATTAATATATATGAACATGAATTAATAATCCTTATATTGAATTAAATTAATTTAATATTGCAGTCTACACATGCAGAAAAATAAATGCACGTTTAAATTTAGTTTGAACATGTTACATATGATGTTGCACTGCTACCCAAATGGTGCCACCCCAGCTCTGGAACTTTGGTAGTGGACCTGAAGGTACTCTGCAAGCCCAGTGGTGGTCATGTGGGCAGAAATGACACAGGACTTTGCATCATTAGCCCCCGTTGAAGGCATCCTTGATGGTGACACAGGACCTTGCATTGCAGCCTCATGGCTCCTTGGAACCACCGCCGTGCGACACATCCTCAAAGGAGGATAGTACAATGGTCTAAAACCAGGATTTAAGGTACTCCTTTTCAGCAGGTCTAACCTGGTCCCTGTATCCAGCCCGCACTCCATCGCGGTTGGCCTGAACTTGTAACTTTGTGGACTGGATTACCGCAGTTGGAGCTTTCTGCTTTTAGAGAAATTGCATATATACGGTGCTCCTGATTGAATTTATGTCATTTTGTTATGCTATGCTCGATTAAGTAATGCTCGATTTCTTTACTGCGTTTGTGCCAAACTACCAGAGGATTAAGTACAGGATAGTTTGGGGTTTGCTTGTATTTCACCCTGACAGAAATTGTGGCTGCTGCCTGAGTAGGGTTTCATCCCCCTCAACCAGTAACCCAATTTCCAACATTGGTGTTTAGTGGTGTGATCTGGACATGTGCCATACAGTAATTTTGTTTTATACTAAAAACCCAGTTAAATAAATTGATACCATTTTGAGTTTATTTAAATTTTCCTTGATTGTCCTTTTGCTTTTTTCTAAATTCACCCTCATGCTACTTGACTAACTATGTCTATGACCATAACTTCAAAAATGGATTTCAAGCTCTTCAGTCTGGAGAGCTACACTGTGGTTGAATTCAAACAGTTCTGTTAGGAAATGAGACTGCTAACCAAGAAAGGCACCAAGAAGTTGGAGCTTCAGACAGTTAAGAAGGCCTGAGCAGAGGTTCACCAGCTGACAACAACAGGCAATGGAAATGAGGAGGATGGAGAAGCACGGCCTGGACACTAGCCCTGAAATGCAGCACTCGAGAGAGAGGCATGGCTTGCCTCCTGAAGTGGAAATCCCTGCCAGAGCAGAGCATGTCTTCACAAGGTCTGTCCACAGAGGAGCAGGTGGGCAGAAAGACAAAGTTCATGATGGTGATGGCCAAGCTCAAGTTTGAAGCAGAGGAGAGGAAGTCTGAGACTAAGAGTGCCTTGGATTGAAATGCTTATGCTGAAAGAGCTTTGGAGTAAAAAAGACCAGGAATGCAGAAGAGGGGAATGCCACATGAGCTATGTCTCAGTGAGATGAACATCAGGGCTAAACAAATGGAGTCCAGAATTATTTTTGACAGCATACCTGCAGTGCCCTGTGGAGACAAAAGGGGCAACATTCTGGTGCTTAACTTTGCTGTGGAAGATGACACTGACAAGTTGTTTGAAGCCTATCAACTTGTTCTAGGGGTCTCTAACGAGGATTGGGGGCACTCTCTGGCAGTGCATACCAAGTGAAGGGAGTGACACCCTGCTGACCTTAGAGAAGGGGGACAGCATCTGTTATTACTGCATAAAGGACACTCTTTTCAGGAAGTTTAGCCTCAACCAAGAAAAGAATAGGCAGATGTTCAGGAACAGCCAGAAGATGCCCCTTCAGTCCTGGTTGGATTGTGTATATTTCTTTTGCAAGGTCCTGGATGGTTGGGTGAAGGGCAGTAAAGTAAAAGCTTACCAGGGGCCACACAATTGGTGGCAAGAAAGCACATGTTCAGTCTTTTTTTGCAGATCTGCACCAACACCTGATTGATAGCAAGATATCAAGTTGATAGCAACCGTCATGTGTCATCTGGTGTCCTCAGAGCAGGTAGTCCCCAATTTAGTCTAGCCCCTTGTAGTAGCTGACAACCATGAGAGTCACTATCTAGTGGCCCTAGATCCCGTTGAGGGAGGGGTGTCTCAGGTGTATTGAGGCTAGTTCTAAATTCAACTATGCCAGTGGATTATCTGCTCTCTAATGACCAGAAGCACACCATCTGGGAAGAGGCTGAGCTCAGATCCAACATGGAGATGTTGGGGTTTTCCCAGTAGGGGTGCCTGATCACATGGTCCATGGCTGTCGGAGACTTGTTTATCACCGACTTCATTCCTCAGCTCCCACTTCTGACACCACCTGTCAGAGGCTGGGGCAGAAATAAAGCTTAGGAGGCTTTGGTTTTTGCTGAATAGTTGCATTTTATTGTCTATTCACAAAGGGTTTATGGTGCAAGGCCTTATAACAAAAAAGGTTTCTTTTGTAGGGATTGAATTCCTCTGAGGATGATGTCAAGATGGTGATTTTCTTCTTGTTCTCTCTCTTTTTTTCTAGGTGTCCATATGGTCGCCTGCCAACACCCTCAGGAGAAAGAGACAGTGCTGTGAGTATTGTAGCCACTTTGTAATTTCCTTTAGGTGACCACCATATCACCCTGTGCGATAACACTCCAGGGGGAAAGAAAACCTCAGAAAGGGTTTTCGGAAAAAAGAAATCTGTCCTTTTCTTGAAAATTGTAGGCCGTTAGGAATAAGATAAAGAGGTATACAGGTGTCCCCTATTTAGCCGTCCCCTACCTCCTTTTGTGTGTCAAACATATTTTGGGCTATTACAGAACAACAAAAGCAATGTGAAGTGTTATGGAAAGAACAGGCAAACAGAGAAATTCTTCCACCCGATGGTCTGTGTAACTGAATGAACCAACAGCTCCCTATTTACTCCTCGCGTGTGCCACAACTCTTCCCGGAGTTGTGGCAGGACTTATCACTTCCTCTGTGGTCCTATCGTCCACCACTCTTCTGTCCAGGTAACTACCTCCTCCTCCTCATTGGCTGGGTCACCTTCTCTATCTTCTTCCGGCTCCGTCTCATGGCTGATTCTGCGCTACCAGAACGCGGGTCCTCCCCGGAAACACCATATCTCTCCCTCGGTTGCCTTCTACCTTCCTCCATGATGTCCATGCTCTGCTTCGCGTTATCTACTCCGGAAGTACCTCTAAGGAACCACCCTTCCTGCTTGTCTCCCCAATAAAGGTCATTTTGCTTGGAAGTGCTTCTGGGGCTTGGCTCTTGAAAGCATAAGACCCTTGTTAATGTCCTTGTAGTTTCCTCCTTTGCTTTATTATGATTGGTGGTTTAATTGTATTTTTCTAGGTGTGTCGAAGACCAGGTGACACATGGGAGCTCCATCGATACACCAGGTAAGAGGGGTTCTATATTGGAGTTCTCTTCACAGATGGCCTCAAATGCATTCTGCAGGTCATGTCCCACCTGCCATGCTTGTGGGAAGTCAGAAAGAAAATGCAAGCCTCCCCCATTTTTCCTTGCAGTCACTGCCACCCCCTTTGAGAGGGTGGACATCGCCAGGTTGAATGACCAAACAATGCATGGCATTACTATGCATGCCCTTACATCACAGTTTTTACAACACATCTACCACTATCACGCATATCATTACCACAAACAAACATACATGTACATTATAAGTACCATTACCATACACACCATTACTATGCATACCATTATAGTACTATCATTTATAACACAATTATTTTTAATATTGAAAACGTTAGTTAACTATTAAAAAAATATATTATAAACTGACGCAATACATCAAAAAACAAGGCAGAACAGTCTTTTTTTGTACACATTTTCTAAAATAAATAAATATAAAAACACATATAAACATATAGCAAACAGCTTAGTAAACAGTTACATTTTTTACATGTACACAATTGTCCCTCCTTCATGTCAACCTTTTTTATGTAACTTGTTCCCAACTAAGATGGCTGTTGTAAAATGTGAAAAAAGTCAAAAACGTGCCTTTGTACCAAACACATTAAATATGCATTTAGCCACAATATTAACTACATTAAAATACATTCCAAAACACATTTTACTATGAATTATATATTACCCCCCAAAAAATATAAATAAGCCATCCACTGTTTTGTGTTTAGTGGTACACTGACTTCTATTGTGACCACACACACCATTGAGAGCAAGAGAGGGAGAGAGAGAGAGCCATGCCCAGTTGCAAACACAGTCATCTAGCTAAAGGAGTAAGTTTAAATGTAAACATTAATGTTCTTGTCAGAAATGAGGTCTTTGGTTGGCAGTCAGGTTACCCCCTGTCCAAGCAAGGACCCTCACTCTAGTCAGGGTAAGTCATGCACAATCCAAACTATCCTGTGCCCACCCTCTGGTAGCTTGGCACTGAGCAGTCAGGCTTAACTTAGAAGGCAATGTGTAAAGTATTTGTGCAATAAATTATGCAATAACACAGGATAGCACCACAAAAATACACCACACAGTGTTTAGAGAAATATATAATATTTATCTGATAAGATGCAGGTCAAAACAATTAAAATTCAATAAGTAAATGTTGAGATGTCACTGTAAAAGTGATATAAAATGTCTAAAGTCTTTGAAAAACAAATAAATGTCTCTTAAAAACAATAAAGGTCTCTTGCAAGCACAAAGTAATTGGTTTGCGTTCAAAACCTCTGAAAGGGACCGCAGAGGAGACGATGCATGGAAAACGGGGAGGTATGCGTCGGTTTCGCCCCTTCGCACATGACTTGCTTTGTTATTTTCCACGCAGGGGAAAACCTTGCGTAGAATTCTGGTGCGCGGACTTGGTTCCTCTTTGGGTTGCGGGGTTTTCTGGCGCCCCGGGGAGGGTGCGTGGAATCCTGGGCTCGCGGAGCGAAGTCACAAGTGCTGCGTTGATCCAGCGGGCGTTGCATGGAAATTTCTCCCGCTCAGCAGGTGCAGTGTCGATTTCTCTCTGGAAGTTGGGCTGCGTCGTTCCGGGTCAGCTGTGCGTTGATCCAGTGGGCCGTGCATCGAATTTCCGGTTGCTACGCTGGCGCTGCATCGATCTTCTCATTGCGTAGTCCAGCGGCATCATTTTGGTTTGGCGTGCAGTGATTTTTTCACTGCAATGCAGGCTGTGCGTTGTTTTTAGCAGGCTGTGTGTCTACTTTTCGCCGCACAAGGAGTCCAGTTGCAGGAGTGAAGTCTTTTTGATTATGAGACTTCAGGGAACAGGAGGCAAGCTCTATTCAAGCCCTTGGAGAGCACGTCCAAGCACAGCCAGAGAGCAGCAAGGCAGCAGGGCAACAGCAAGGCAGCAGTCCCTCTCAGAAAAGCAGTCCAGGTGAGTCCTTTGGGCAGCCAGGCAGTTCCTCTTGGCAGGTCTGGTTCAGGGATTCTTCACCAGCAGGTTTTTTTGTCCAGAAGTGTCTGTGAGGTAGAGTGTCTACCCCAAAAAGTGTCTAAAGTCTCTGGTTTTGGGTGCTCTTCTTATACCCATTTTGGCCTTTAAAGTAGGCTTACTTCAAAGGAAAGTCTCACTTGTTTGTGAAATCGTGCTTTGCCAGGCAAGGCCTCAGACACACACCAGGGGGTTGGAGACTGCATTGTGTGAGGGCAGGCACAGCCCTTTCAGGTGTGAGTGACCACTCCTCCCCTCCCTCCTAGCACAGATGGCTCATCAGGATATGCAGCCTACACCCCAGCCCCCTTTCTGTCACTGTCTGGAGAGAGATGCAAACAGCCTAACTGTCAAATAACCCAGACAGGGAATCCACAAACAGGCAGAGTCACTGAATGGTTTAAGCAAGAAAATGCCCACTTTCTAAAAGTGCCATTTTCAAACACACAATCTGAAAAACAACTTTACTAAAAGATTAACTTTAAATTATGAGTTCAGAGATCCCAAACTCCACATGTTTATCTGCTCCCAAAGGGAATCTACGCTTTAATCATGTTTAAAGGCAGCCCCCAGGTTAACCTGTGAGAGAGATAGGCCTTACAACAGTGAAAACCGAATTTGGCATTATTTCACTGTCAAGACATATAAAACACATTAGTATATGTCCTACCTTAACCATACACTGCACCCTGCCCTTGGGGCTACCTAGGGCCTACCTTAGGGGTGTTTGACATGTAGGAAAATGGAAGGGCTAGGCCTGGCAAGTGGGTACACTTGCCAAGTCGAATTTACAGTTTAAAACTGCACACACAGATAATGCAGTGGCAGGTCTGAGACATGATTACAGGGCTACTTATGTGGGTGGCACAACCAGTGCTGCAGGCCACCAGTAGCATTTGATCTACAGGCCCTGGCCACCTTACTAGTAAATCAAATATGCCAATCATGGATAACCCAATCAACAGTACAATTTACACAGAGAGTATATTCACTATAGCACTGGTTAGCAGTGGTAAAGTGCTCAGAGTCCTAAAGTCAACATAAACAGGTCAGAAAAAATAGGAGGAAGGAGGCAAAACATTTGGGGATGACCCTGCAAAAAGGGCCAGGTCCAACAGTTCTACTAACATTATCTTCCAAAGAAATATTTATTCAGATTTTTTTTACATTTTGCAAGTGCAGATACTAATTTTACACCATGGAAGGTAAAAAAACAACAACTTATTTTAACGAAAATAATGAATATAGTATTTATTTTTAAAAAAACGTGTCAACTGCTCAGATTTGTTGCTGGACAGTGTCTGGATGCAAAATTACTATTCTAACTCCGCTGGGTACTTACCGAAGGGGAAACTGCTGGACTGTTAATGGGGGCAAAGTCACTATTCAAATTCTACCAGGTACTTACCTCAGGAAAAGTGCTGGACAATGACTGGGGATCAAAATTAATGTTCTACCTCTGCTTGTTATTTACCTCAGGGAAAGTGCTGGACAGTGACTGGGGGCCAAAATTACTATTCCGACTCTGCTGGGTACTTACTGCAAGGAAGGTGCTGTACAGTGAATTCTGGGCAAAGTTACTACTCCAACTCTCCAAATTACTTACCTCAGAGAAGTTGCTGAAAAGAGACTAGAGGGCAAAGTTACTATTCTAACTCTGCCGGGTACTTACCACAGGGAAAGTAACTCTGTTGGGTGCTTACTCCAGGGAAGGAACTGGAGAGTGACTGAGGAGCAAAATTACTATTCTAACTCCCCTAGGTGCTTACCTCAGGCAAGGTGCTGGACAATGACTTGGGGGGTAAAATTACTATTCTAACTTTACTGGGTACTTACTTCAGGGAAGGCACTGGACAGTGACAGGGGGCAAAATTATTATACTAACTCCAACGGATACTTGCCTCAGGGAAGGTGATGGACAGTGTCTGGAGAGCAAAATTACTGTTCTAACTCCACCAGGTGCTTACCTCAGGAAAGGTGCTGGACAGTGACTGGGGGTGGGGTGAGGAGGTAATTACTATTCTAACTCTACTGGGTACTTACCTCAGGGAAGTTGCTGGACAGTGACTGGTGGGCAAAATTACTATTTTAACTTTGCCGGTTACTTATCTCAGGGAAGGTGGACAGAGACTAGGGTGCAAAATTACTTCAGAGAAGGTGCTGGACAGAGACTGTGAGGCAAAATTACTATTCTAACTCCGCTGTGTGCTTACCACAGGATAGGTGCTGGATAGTGACGGAGGAGCAAAATTCCTATTCTAATTCTGCAGGATGCTTACCTCAGGGAAGGTGCTGGATAATGACTAGAGGGGTGAAATTATTATTCTAGCTTTGCCGGCTATTTACCTCAGGGAAAGTGCTGGACAGAGACTGGGGGTCAAAATCACCATTGTAAATTTACCTCAGGGAAGGTGCTGGAAAGTGACTTGGGGTGAAAATTACTTTCCTAACTCTGTCGGGTACTTACCTCAGGGAAGGTGCTGGACAGTGACTGGGGGGCAAAATTACTATTCTTACTCCGCTGGGTACTTACTTCAGGGAAGGCACTGGACAGTGACTGAGGGCAAAATTACCATACTAACTCCAAAGGGTACTTACCTCAGGGAAGGCGATGGACAGTGATCGGGGGGAAATTACTATTCTAACTTCGCCAGGCACTTACCTCAGAGAAAGGGCAATATTTCTATTATAACTCTGCTGGGTACTTACCTCAGGGAAGGTGCTGGACAGTGAATGGGAGCAAAATTACTATTCTAACTCCAATATGTACTTACCCCAGGGAAGGTGTTGGACACTGACTAGGGGTTAAAAGAGAAGGTGCTGGACAGAGACTGTGAGGCAAAATTACTATTCTAACTCCGCTGTGTGCTTACCACAGGATAGGTGCTGGATAGTGACGGAGGAGCAAAATTCCTATTCTAATTCTGCAGGATGCTTACCTCAGGGAAGGTGCTGGATAATGACTAGAGGGGTGAAATTATTATTCTAGCTTTGCCGGGTATTTACCTCAGGGAAAGTGCTGGACAGAGACTGGGGGGCAAAATCACCATTGTAAATTTACCTCAGGGAAGGTGCTGGAAAGTGACTTGGGGTGAAAATTACTTTCCTAACTCTGTCGGGTACTTACCTCAGGGAAGGTGCTGGACAGTGACTGGGGGGCAAAATTACTATTCTTACTCCGCTGGGTACTTACTTCAGGGAAGGCACTGGACAGTGACTGAGGGCAAAATTACCATACTAACTCCAAAGGGTACTTACCTCAGGGAAGGCGATGGACAGTGATCGGGGGGAAATGACTATTCTAACTTCGCCAGGCACTTACCTCAGAGAAAGGGCAATATTTCTATTATAACTCTGCTGGGTACTTACCTCAGGGAAGGTGCTGGACAGTGAATGGGAGCAAAATTACTATTCTAACTCCAATATGTACTTACCCCAGGGAAGGTGTTGGACACTGACTAGGTGTTAAAATTACTATTCTAACTCTGCTGGGTACTTACCTTAGGGATGGTGCTGGCAAGTGACTGGGGTGGTGGCAAAATTACTATTCTAACTCCAATGGGCACTTACCTCAGTGAGGGTGATGGACAGTGACTGGGGGCAAAATTTCCAAGATTACTCCGCAAGGTATTTACCTCAGGGAAGGTGCTGAACAGTGCCTGTTGGTGGGGGGGGAGGCAACATTATTATTCTAATTCCACTCAGTGCTTACATCAAGGACGGCGCTGGTCAGTAACTGGGAGCAAAATATTCTACCTCAACAGGGTGCTTACCTTAGGATAGTTGCTGGACAGTGATTGGGGGGGAAATTACTATTCTAACTCCGCTGGGTACTTACCTCGGAGAAGGTGTTGGACAGAGACCGTGGGGGCAATAATACTATTCTTACTCTGTCGGGTACTTACCTCAGGGAAGGTGCTGGACAGTGACTGGTAGTTAAAATTACTGTTCTAACTCCGCCGGGTGCTTACAGCAGAGAAGATGCAGGACAGTGAATTAGGACAAAATTGCTATTCTAACTTTGCCAAGTACTTGCTCAGTGACGGTGCTGGACAGTGACTGGGAGGTGCAAAATTACTATTCTACTATTCTAACTCCGCCGGGTGCTTACCTCAGGGAAGGTGCTGGACAGTGACTGGGGGGGCAAAATTACTATTATAGTAATAAAAAAAAAATATATGAATAAAAACCCTAATAAAATTATAATTGACTTAAAATTGCAAATTATTATTACTAAAGTTTACATTGAACCCCAAATTCAAGGTTGTTTTTTCAGTTTTCCCAGGCATATTGGTAAAAATTAAAAAACATCCTTAGCTGAGGATTACATGTCAAGCATACGAGTTGGAAAAATGAACAGCTTCATGTTTTGTGTCTCCTGAATGTGTGGATGAGTTCTACACATCAATTACAGAATCTGAATATTGTACACAAAACAAGAAAAAATTGGTCTCACTCCTAAATTCTTTACGGACACTTGGATTGTACAACTAAGCAGGGTGAAAGCCAAAGTTTCCCATTGACTGGTGGAACTGTTAACCGACCTGCTTAGAGGGAGGGGCAGAAACAAATAATGCCATAGAGGGATGACACTATTACTTTAACAAATCCATTGGAATATCTCACCATAACCTTCATCGTTTCTTGGAAATGTTAGTGAAAGTCAAAAAGGTTTCAAGAAATTAAAATGACGCAATCAGGTAGTCTGAACCCTTGTGTGTCCAAAAAAGTAAAGAAATGTCTGAGAGGCTATTGGCTATAATTCATCAATTTCCATCCAGACTATGTGGACAATATTGTGTATATCTTACACTTCTAACATATACTAAACAAATGTAAGGAATACTAATTATTCCTAATTGCAGTTGTCTTCTTTCTTCAACTCTTCTTCAGCTCTTTATACCACCTGTCACCAAGACTCTTGAGTATTCCAGTAATCCAAAGAAGGAAACCAACATCCTCATTAAACGCAACCCCGAGATCATTTTTGAACAAAAAAAACAACATTTCCTACCCTCGATTAATTGGCAATCCACAAAAAAGTGAAAAAAATAAAAGCAATCCCAAAAATAAACTCCAGGAAAAAAAGTTTTTTTTTTTTAATTTAACAAAACCATCCAATCTCTGAACGAAACTCCCATGAAAATGACCAGTAATAGTCTATCCACAGATCCCGAGTTTCTCCAGCAATGATGTGGTCTTTGTCTGGTAAAGGTACGAAGGAGTAAAAAAAAAAAAACACAACAAAAGTTAAAAGGTTGCTTGTATTTCAAATAGGTTTAAAAAAGTAATAACCAATTTTTTCCAACATTTTTAAAACCTAATTTGAAAACAATACCCAACCGTCCTGATGTAGGCAGAGAAAAATAACCTGCATGTGGATGTAAAAGTGGTTGAAGCAACAATGAAACACAATTATGTACTATACAACAACTATCTACCTCCCCTCTCTCTCCTTACAATAAACATAGGCACTTATATGTTTAAAAAAGTAAAGTAAATTGTTCTTACTCTTCCTTGCATTGGATCTTGACTGCAATGCCCCACCAAATGTTAAAACAAACTGAAAACTGTGTACATCATGCTTGGAAGTGGCAAGGAAAAAATAACAATTCCCCCATGAAAGGAAGGGGGTGAGATCAAGATGGCCGCAGAGTAAGATGTCTCCTGAACCCTTCCGCCATCGGGCCCAACAAAACTGCACATTTGAGCTACAAACCATTCATTGCACACTGGCCCGGCAACCACAATAACTGCTGGACCAAGGTGGAGTCTTGTGATGCAGTGAGGGCTCCTGTATCAGTCCGACTGCCACTATGAGTACAGCCACTGGGCAAGTAGCAGTCCACGATATGGTCCACCCTACCGATGGCATTCAGAGCCACATGGCACTGAGCCTAAAACAGTGAGCGTCAGGTATATATTGCTGTGCTGGATTCTGCTGCCAGCGTTTCCCAGAGGACTGGACCCACCACCACAATGCTGCCACACTCCGAAACAGCAGCAACCTGCACCTGGGAACCAAGTGGGCCTGAGGCCGGCTGTGTATTGGGATCCAGAGAACCATTTTGCTTGGCCATATGACTGCCTCACAGAGGGAGAGAGACACTGCCCATAATCTGGCAGTCAGCACTCAGAGGCCGCTCCGAGGGGAGCCCCCACCTACAAATCCTCCTCAAGCAAGTAACTTAAGCAACACAGAGTTCTTCTGGAGTGGCCAGGCAGGGGCTACACACTGGAGCACAGTAAGACTCCAATAAAGTCAACTGTGGGAGGCCAACCCCTACATCAGCAGCACAGCCCTTCCTAACACAGGGCAGAGCAATCAGCACACTGGCTTTCACGGCCCGAATGCCCAATATTTATGTAGGCGCGTGACCCCTTATAAGGACATAATCTAAGTGCTTTGCGCACTACCCAGAGTGCGACCAGCAGCCTACAGAAGTCCCTACCAAGGGTCCAATGATAATGGACAGGGCTTGCTTAAGGTCTGCTGGCTAGGACCCGCTGAGACCTCTGCTACGCTCGCAGGGATCCGAGAGTGGCATTTGTACTTGACAGTCTCTTCAGCAATGGGCATGTACTGTTGAGTGGCCTTTGCCCACGTGTACGTCCAAAACTCCCCTCCCTCCTAACCATCAGCCTCTTAGACACTGCCAGCACCACCCTGAAGATACACTTACTGTGATTAGGAGGGAGCCTACCTCCAACCTGTTTTGTGACAAGGAGGTTAGTCAGTGCCCATAGGCACAACGCAGACGCTCAACACCTCCCTCTCCATGCAAGTGACCCTAGGAACATGGCTTTGTCGAAGTCCAAGGGATACCTATTGGTCTGTGAAATGCTGACCCGCTACACCCCAGCCTCTGCTAAAAGACAGGCCATCCATGCCCACATCCACTTGAGAAGACCGCAAAGAGCCTACAGAAGGTGACCAGGCTCCTGTCACTAAAGACTTTCATCTCCCTCTTCGACTTCCTGAAATCAGACATTCACAACTTACATCGCGACCTAGCCCAAGAACTATGAAAAATACGCTTGCACCTCACATTGGCAGGCAAGAGGATCTACTCTCTGGAAGATAATGAGACCTCCTGCGAAGAAGAGGTCAAAATCCTGTGACAAGAAATCATACACCTACACAAGCAGCCGGACACTGTTAGAGCCCAGACAGAATTCCTGGAAAACAGGTCCCACAGAAACATATCAATCTTAGGGGGGTGCCAGTAGGAGCAGAGGGCAAAGATGTGTGCAAATACACAATAGCACTTTTCCGCCATATGCTGGGTAAAGATGACAACTCAGATTTTTTACTTGACCTTGTCCCTAGAGTTGGCTGTTTCGGAGCACCGGGAATGAGACACCCGGACAACCTTGCTTGCGTCCAGGACTATTGAATCAAAGAAGACATTCTGTTGGCCGCACAGAACAAGCAACCTGTTCACTTTCGAGATCACAATGTCGGCCTCCTTCAGGAATTTTCCCTCCTAACTCTACAGTGCCACAGGGACTTAAGCTGGTAACTGACTTCTTACGCTATCTGGAGGTGCCATAAGTGGGAAGGACAACTCCACCAGCTCAAAACTCTAAAAGACACACAATGCGTCCTAGGCCTCTCTGAGGACCTGCCTGACTGTTCTTCTCGGTATTCCCCCGGGGTGCTCCCTCCTGGAACACGAGCTGGCAAAAGAGTGGATGTCAACAAAAACATAATCGACCCAGCCCAGGTGAACAAGTACAGGAACAGCTGGCAGTAATAGACAGTTTGACAGCTGGTAAACACGGCCCCTCAACACCTATCGCACACCTACCTATATCTTCGGTTCTCTTTTTGAACAAGTGCCCCTGGTGGAGACCACCCTCACATGACTTCCCTTGACATCCCTGCTCACCAGCCGGCTGGTACTCTACAACAGACCATCCCACAATTAGCACTCTGTTCTCACTTTGTTTTAGTTTATTTACATGTTGTGTGTTACTTGTACTAATAACCTTCCTTCTCAAAGCCCAGCCCTCATTCAGAGCAACTTGACATATCAAAAGGCCCCCACATTCCTGATCACCCCAGCATCACATCACTGTCAAGTGCTATAGGCACTCACCTAACTATCCGTCCCCTACATGATTCTCCTAGATCTTAAGATTATTAGCCTCAATGTAAGAGGCCTAAATACCCCAACTAATCATGCTGCCATCCTCTCCCTACTAGAGACCTCTGGGACTGACAACTGTCTGTTGCAGGACAGTCCCAGAATTCTCCCTGGTGGTTCCCACACCAGTTCTGGTCCTCTGGTCAGGTGAAGCGGGGTGTGGCCATCCTACTTTCCAACAAATTTAAGGGCGAGTCAGTTTCAAAAGTTGTTGAAATCAGGGGTAGAATGCTGACCCATAGGTTTCATATTGAATCCTTCCACTTCACCCTTTCCAGCCCCCAATGAGCGCCAGGAACACTTATCAATAAGGCAGTGGGGCATATCATACACACACCATACACAAATATACTCATGGGGGGATTTGAACTGAGAGATCGATACCAATGTGGACAGGTCAGGACAATGATTTGACCAAACCAGTGCCTTCATGGCCCCAGGACTGCAACGGCTGGCAGATTGTGGATTTATGGACATATGGCAAGAGGCCCACTCTCATCCACAGGATTACACTTTCTATTCAGCCAGCCCGGAAAACATATGTGCAGATATATTATTTTCTAGCCTCTCCTACACCTTATTGATAAGATGCACAGATCTTGGATGGGGGCCCTCCTTCTGTCAATAGACACTAAAAAGGCATTTGACAGAGTCCACTAGCCTTACCTCTTTGCCACCCTTCCACACCTAGGCTTTGGGAAACAATTAATACGATGGGTTCAGAAGCCATAGCATGCCATGTGCTTGGGTTTTAGTGAACAGGGTCTCCTCATCTCCTTTTTCTATACATTGTGGCACTAGACAAGGGAGTCCATTATTCCCCCTTCCATTTGCGCTATATATATATATATATATATATATATATATATATATAGAGAGAGAGAGAGCGAGAGAGAGAGAGTCTTTAGCACAGAAAATCTGTGAAAACCCAGCCATTTCCGGTATTATATTTGGCGGGGATCAACATCTCATCAGTCTATAAACTACTGACGTAATCTCAGTGAGTACCGACCGAATGACTTTGCTCCCAGCCTTCATCTCTGACCTCCACACCTTTGGGTCGTACACTGGCCTTAAGGTAAACATGCAGAAATCTCAAACATTGAAGATTTCAGTTTACTCCCTCTCATGAGACCAGTTTACACTCCAAGTTCCCCTTTGATGGGGCACAAGATCATATTAAATACCTAGCAATTAAGATAACATGCTCCATCTCCAGCACTGTTGGTCTGAACTATTCTGCTGCAACTATGCACAAGAAGGCAGAATTGGACAAATAACGCCGGTTCAGTTTGTCCTGGTTCTGTCGTATAGGGGCACTTAAAATGTTGATTCTGCCCCGCATCCTCCACCTTTCCCAAGCTCTCCCACTCACTCCTCCGACAAAACTATTCACACTCTCCAATCAGCCTTTTCTAAGTTCATTTGGGAAAACAAGCCGCTCTTCCATCACCGACCCGAGAAACCAAATTAATACAGTACTTTCAAGCCTCCCAGTTGCGCTTCTTAGTAGATTGGAGTCACCCAGTTTTGGAAAAGCACTGGTGCTTCGTAGATCAAGCCATTGTAGGCTCCCACTTCTCTAAGAAGCCCTGGCCCCCCCTTAAATACAGTGCATAGGGACTCTACTGTTCCCCGTCACAAATTCTGTCTTCTGGGTTTGGGGTGCTTTTGCAACTAAAAACGGGCTGACCTCGTTCCACTCCCCTATGACACTGATCTTCAATAACCCCGCTTTCCCCCCAGGAATGCAGTCCAAGCAGTTTGTGAGATGGCGGGAGGGAGGATGCAAGAAAATAGGTGTAGGAAGGTACCATCTTGCCTGGCATGTTACCCCCACATTTCACTGTATGTATGTTGTTTTAGTCTATGTGTCACTGGGACCCTGCCAGGCAGGGCCCCAGTGCTCATATGTATGTGCCCTGTATGTGTTCCCTGTGTGATGCCTAACTGTCTTACTGAGGCTCTGCTAACCAGAACCTCAGTGGTTAGGCTCTCTCTGCTTTCCAAATTTGTCACTAACAGGCTAGTGACTAACTTTACCAATTCACATTGGCATACTGGTACACCCATATAATTCCCTTGTATATGGTACTGAAGTACCCAGGGTATTGGGGTTCCAGGAGATCCCTATGGGCTGCAGCATTTCTTTTGCCACCCATAGGGAGCTCAGGCAATTCTTACACAGGCCTGCCACTGCAGCCTGAGTGAAATAACGTTCACGTTATTTCACAGCCATTTACCACTGAACATAAGTAACTTATAAGTCACCTATATGTCTAATCTTTACCTGGTGAAGGTTGGGTGCAAAGTTACTTAGTGTGTGGGCACCCTGGCACTAGCCAATGTCCCCCCACATCGTCCAGGGCAAATTCCCCAGACTTTGTGAGTGCGAGGACACTATTACACACTTGCACTATACATAGGTCACTACCTATGTATAGCATCACAATGGTAACTCTGAACATGGCCATCTAACATGTCTAAGATCATGGAAATGTCACCCTAATACCATTCTGGTATTGGGGGGACAATTCCATGATCCCCCGGGTCTCTAGCACAGAACCCGGGTACTGCCAAACTGCCTTTCCAGGGTCTCCTGCTGCTGCTGCCAACCCCTCAGACAGGTTTCTGCCCTCCTGGGGTCCAGGCAGCCCTGGCCCAGGAAAGCAGAACAAAGGATTTCCTCTGAGAGAGGGTGTTACACCCTCTCCCTTTGGAAATAGGTGTGAAGGGCTGGGGAGGAGTAGCCTCCCCCAGCCTCTGGAAATGCTTTGATGGGCACAGATGGTGCCCATCTCTGCATAAGCCAGTCTACACTGGTTCAGGGATCCCCCAGCCCTGCTCTGGCGTAAAAATGGACAAAGGAAAGGGGAGTGACCACTCCCCTGACCAGTACCTCCCAGGGGAGGTGGCCAGAGCTCCTCCAGTGTGTCCCAGACCTCTGCCATCTGGGAAACAGAGGTGTTGGGGGCACACTGGACCGCTCTGAGTGGCCAGTGCCAGCAGGTGACGTCAGAGGCTGCTTCTGATAGGCTCTTACCTCTCTTGGTAGCCAATCCTCCTTTTCTGGCTATTTAGGGTCTCTGCTTTGGGGAATTCTACAGATAATGAATGCAAGAGCTCACCAGAGTTCCTCTGCATCTCCCTCTTCACCTTCTACCAAAGGATCGACCGCTGACTGCTCCAGGATGCCTGCAAAACCGTAACAAAGTAGCAAGACCACTACCAGCAACATTGTAGTGCCTAATCATGCCGGCTTTCTCGATTGTTTCCAGGTGGTGCATGCTCTCGGGTTAGCCTGCCTTCACCCTGCACCCGAAGCACCGAAGAAATCTCCTGTGGGTCGTCGGAATCTTCCCCCTGCTAACGCAGGCACCAAAAGACTGCATCACTGGTCCTCTGGGTCCCCTCTCATTCTGACGAGCGTGGTCCCTGGAACACAGCAACTCTGTCCAAGTGACTCTTCAGTCCAAGTTTTGTGGAGGTAAGTCCTTGTCTCCCCGCGCTAGACTGCAAAGCTGTGTACTGCGTGATTTGCAGCTGCTCCGGCTCCTGTGCACTCTTCCAGGATTTCCTTCGTGCACAGTCTAGCCTGGGTCCCCAGCACTCCGTCCTGCAGTGCACAACCTTCTGAGTTGTCCTCCAACATCGTGGGTCCCCCTTTTGTAACTTCACTTGGACTCCAGTTCACTCTCCTTCCAAGTGCCTCTTGGGGTACTTCTGCGGGTGCTGCCTGCTTCTGTGAAGGCTCTCTGAGTTGCTGAGTGCCCCCTCTGTCTCCCCCTCCAAAAGGTGACATTCTGGTCCTTCCTGGTCCTCAGCAGCACCCAAAAACCTCTACCGCAACACTTGCAGCTCGCAAGGCTTGTTTGCGGTCTTTCTGCGTGGGATCACCTCTGTAAGCTTCATCGCGACGTAGGACATCTGTCTTCCGAAGGAGAAGTTCCTAGTCCTCTTCTTTCTTGCAGAACTCCAAGCTTCTTCCAACCAGTGGGAGCTTCCTTGCACCTTCATCTGGGGTTTCCTGGGCTCCTGCCCCCCCTGGTCACTTTTGCGACTATTGGACTTGGTCCCCTTGTCTTACAGGTACTGAGGTCCGGAAATCCGTTGTCAGTGCACTGCTGGTGTTTGTTCTCCCTGCAGAATTCCCCTATCACGACTTCTGCGCTCTCTGGGGGTAGTAGGTGTACTTTACTCCTACTTTTCAGGGTCTTGGGGTGGGGTATTTTTCTAACCCTCACTGTTTTCCTACAGTCCCAGCAACCCTCTACAAGCTCACATAGGTCTGGGGTCCATTCGTGGTTCGCATTCCACTTTTGGAGTACATAGTTTGTGTTGCCCCTATACCTATGGTCTATTATTGCAACCTATTGTAATTCTACACTGTTTGCATTACTTTTCTTGCTCTTACTTATCTAATTTTGGTTGTGTACATATAACTTGTGTATAGTACTTACCTTTTTACTGAGGGTACTCACTGAGATAGTTTTGGCATATTGTTATCAAAATAAAGTACCTGTATTTTTAGTAACTCTGTGTATTGTGTTTTCTTATAATATTGGACATATGATATAAGTGGTATAGTAGGAGCTTTGCATTTCTCCTAGTTCAGCCTAAGCTACTTTGCCATAGCTACCTTCTATCAGTCTAAGCTGCTAGAAACACCTCTTCTACACTAATAAGGGATAACTGGACCTGACACAAGGTGTAAGTACCTCTGGTACCCACTACAAGCCAGGCCGGCCTCCTACAATAGGCTCTCTCTTTGACATACAAGGTATCAACCAGTTTGACCTACTCAGAGCTGACTATGAGCTAATGGAGTCTGACTGACTCCAATACATGCAGATACAACACTGGGTCACACAACCGGGAGTCCTTCCGGGCCTCTCACCACTTTTGAGAAATAGGTGTTCTTGAAAAAAGACAACCAACGTCTCATGTCTGAGATTTATGTAGTGCTAGCCACCTCAGAGCGACCCTCTAAGTTGGCTGGCCAACCTGGGTGGAAAGCGGAACTTGGTAGAGCATTAATCGACAAAGAATGGGCGGACATACATTATAGGGCACACCACTCAGCAAATTGCATTGCAAGCGCTGAAACTAGATCTAAAGAATGCTGGAGGGATTGTGGGGGCACCGGCTCTTTACTCCACTTGCTTTGGCACTGCCCAAAGTTATAGCGGTTCTGGGACCTTGTTTAGAATGATATAGACTATGTTGCAAAACAAAGATCACTCGATTTCCACCTGTGCTTAACCAAGCCTCTAACGTTCCCGCTCCACTCCCCCAGAGGACAACAGATGGCCCTTGCTCTAGGAGTGGCCTATCAGGTAATTCTTTCTAAGTGGGGCACAGACAAAATCCCAGACCACACAGCCTGGCTTCACAAACTATGGTTTGTGCTGTGGATGGAGAAACAAAACTGTCTATTTTGTCGGACCAAAACGAGGAAGATTATGCCGACACTTGGGCACCACTCATAACCATACCATCCTCCAAATTAAATGAGCCTACCTGCCCTACTTATCCAAAAGTTCTGCAGTTACTCCCCCAGACTGCATCTCCTCTGATGCAAAATTGTTTGGTCAGACGCCGTGCTATATAGGGTTGAGGGGTGGTACATTGATGACTCTGAACGCACACTGGGTTTTCCAAAGATTTACCATAGAAGGGTAGGAGGGGGAGATAATGGGATTGTTACTGTTTTTGTATTGTTTCCTTACCTCTGCATCACTGCGGCCCCTGGGTTGTAGGCGAGAAGCTGTGTTTAGGATGATTGGTGATATTCCACACTTCCGGCCCCCAGGGATGTAGGCACATGGCTGTGTTATTTTATGATTGTTCACAGAGGTTCCATTGCAAATAAACATAAGAAAAATAATTAATCCATAAAGTCAATAGGAAACTATGGGAAAATACGTAATATTATATATTGTGTATAATAAGTTATGTTTTTACTATTTAACAAACGATTTTTGAAAATTTGAAAAATATATTAATATATATTTTACATAATAAACATGGTGTGGTTATTTATTGATTACATTAAAATGATCAAAAATGTTTTAATGTTTGTAGATTTTAGTTTTAATGTTTTTAAAACATTTAAAAATATTTCACATATTTGACACATTCATTTAACTCATTTTATAATTACGACACTAAATAAATAGTTAAATAATGTTAAAATATTAAGACTCAGGTATTAAAATATACAAATATATCTATATCCCGTGCATCACGTCACTAACGGTTGTATTACCGCCCTAAAACACAAGTGGTATTATGATTAAATATCATATATTATATTGTTTAAAAATCAATACTCAGGTATTAAAATTAATATATATGTTTTAATACACTTCCCCATCCAATACCTGCATATCCCTTGGATCATGCCCCTAAAGGTTTGTGTCACAGACCTAAAAAATTTAAATGAATAATATTATGTTTAAATATCATATAATATGTTGTTTAAATATTAATACTTAGGTACTGGGATTAATAGTTGAGTATTAATGCATTTCCCCACACAATACCCTTATAGTCTTGCATTCTGCCCTTTCAGGTTTGTATTACATTTTTCAAAATATTTAATATTCGTAATATTATTGTGAACTATCATTCATTTTTTAAAGTTTATAAAGGAATTCTCCAGTAATAGAATTAATACCTGTTAATGAATCAATTTCCCCACCCACTACCCCAACTCCCCTGGCATCCCATCATTTATGGTTTGCGTTACAATTTAAAAAATAGTTTACATAAATAACGTTATATTAAATATCATATTAATTCAAATTAATACCTGAGTATTAATAAACTTCCCCACCCAATACCCCTATATCCCATGCATCCATTCTCTAGCAGTTTGTATTAAAGTTTTAAAAATATTTTATATAAATAATATTATGATTAAACAACATTCATTTTTAATGTTAATAAATTAATATTCAGATATAAGAATTAATACCTGACTATTAATAGAATTCCCTGCTCTACACCTCTATACCCCTTGCATCCCATTCCTAAAGGTTTGTGTTACAGTTTAAAATATTTTATCTAGATAATAGTATTATTAGTAATCATATATAATAATATTTAAACATTAGTACTTAGGTATTACAACTAATACCTGAATATTAATACTCCTCCCCACCCAATACCCCTATATCTCTTGCATCCCATCCTAAATGTGTTTAAATTGTACTGTTAAAATTCAATAAATAAATGTGCCATATAACTTACCTATATACTAACCTATGTACTTACCCAATAATGCATGGTAAAGGCATGGGTAGTAAGTGTATATAGGTACAATTGTTGGTAAAGGCATGCCTGGTAATAACATCCGTGGTAAAGGTATATGCGTGGTAATGGCATAGGTGGTCTAGACTTATGCCTGGTAATGATTTTGTGGTAAATGTATTGTGTTGTAAAGACAGAGTTATAATGGCTATTTCCCACATCAACATTGTTGTTTGGAACTCAAGACAGCCCTGGGCACTGACGGGATATTTTGTTTTACCAGTGTGTGGTTTCCCAAAGGGCAGTATCCGGCTGTGGTGCCAACTTTACGTCAGCATATATGAAGTCTATGTGGGATGAGTGTTGGATAACCTAAAAGTTCTCCCCATCCTACCATGCCCAAACCAATGGGTGTTTTGAGAGATTCAATAAAAAACATATGAAGGCATGATCCTGGTCCTGTCAGATCCTTTGAGGAGGAAGTGGGATGTTCTCTTGCCATGCCTTGCCATGTTCTCTTGCGATGCCTCTTGATTGCTTACAAGGAGGTACCACAGAAGGGATTGGATTCAGCTTGAATGGGCACCGTGTGAGAGGGCCTATTATCCTAATGAAAGAGGGTTGGGAGCAAGGTCCCCAAAAAGACCCTCAGGACGTGGCCAGCTTCATGCTGGCACGACGCACCCAGATGAAGTGCATCTGGAAAAAGGTGGACAATCTAAAAGCCCAGTCAGGAGGTTATGAAACAGAGGTCTGACCAGAAGGCCACTCTGGTTGAGTTTCAGCCTGGCCAGGAAGTGTAGGTGATTAAGTTTGTGGAGCCATGAGCTCTACAAGAACTGTTTGACTGGGCCCTACATGGTGAAGGAGCACAAGGGGGATGTCACCTATACAGTGGACCTCAATACTGCCAGGAACCCTTTACGGGTCCTGCATGTCAATCACCTCAAGCCCCACTTTGAGAGGTCTGAGATTGGTATGCTCCTGCACATTGATGTGGGGTGGAGGAGACAAACCTCTTCTTGCCCTCCTTTCTTTCTAGGAGCAGGATGGGTCAGTGGAGGGTGTCAACCACTCTTCCACCATGACCATAGAACACCAGAGTGACTGTTACCAAGTGCTGGGAGAGTTTGCCTCTCTCTTCTACCTAACACCAGGGCTTAGTACATAGTGTACCCATGATACTAACACTGGGCTCAGTATGCCAGAGATCATCCAAAGGCTATCTGGCAGGGTGAGAGCCAGCATAAAGGAGAGGAAGTCTCCAAAATGCTGGGGGTAATTGAGCTCTTAGTCCATATCAGTGCTGCTGGTCCCCATGGCTGCCCCTCTAGGTAGCTGAACTCAGGTTCTGCATGGATTACTGGGGACTCAGTACAGTCATTGAAATTGACACTCACCCCAACCCCTGAGCGGATGCGCTCATGGATCAGTTAGGGGCTGCCAAATTCCGGAGCACATTTGATATGATGTCTGGGTACTGGTAGATGGCCTTAACTGAGGGGGACAAAGAGAAGTCTGAGGTCTCTCCTCAAGAAGGCCACTTCCAGTTTAGAGTGATGCCTTTTGGGTTGAAGAACATGCCTTTCATCTTTTAGAGGTTGGTCAACCAGGACATGGCTTTGTTGGAGAACCCAGTGCCACCCACCTAGATTAGTTTGTGGTCTTCAGTATCATCTAGGAGGATCACATGTGCCAACCCTGAGAAGTGCTTCAGGTGCTGCAAAGAGCAGGCCTTACAATTAAGAACGGTAGGCGCCATATAGGTCAGGGTTAAGTGGTCTACTTCAGCCACCAAGTTGGAAGAAGCAAGGTACATCCCCTCCAGGCCAATATCCAGCCCACTCTGGCTTGGAGACCCCTGCCCCAAAGACCCAGACAGAGGTGAGGGTCTTCCTGGGCCTCACCAGGTACTATCAGAGATTTGTCAAGGGATATGGCAACATTGTTGCTCCTTTGACAGAGTTGACTTTGAAGTAGCAGCCCAAACAGGTGAGCTAAACAGAGGTGTGGGAGACTGATTTTGACATGTGTGCTCAAGGCCCCTTATTTCTCTCAAGAGTTCATTGTGCAGAGTGATGCATAGCTGCCATGCTCTCACAGCTAAACAAAGAGGGCTTAGATCCACCAGTACCCTTTCCAGGGAACAGAGGTAGAGTGCAATAAAAAGGGGAGCATTTGCAGTGGTCTGGGCACTGAAGACGTTGAGACCATACATGTTTAGGGCTCACTTCCAGGTTCGGACAGACCATAGACCCTCAGATGGCTAATGCAGATGATGGGTCAGAATACCAAATTGTTGAGGTTATCCATCTCCCTACAGGAAATGGATTTTACGTTGGAGCATTACCCAGGGTCAGACCACACCAATACTGATGGTCTCTCCAGGTTCTTCCGCCTTAGTGAAGGAACTCCCAAGGGGTTAGGTAGCTCTTTCCACTTTCAGCTGTGGGAGACATATGTTAGACCTGACAACCTTTGGGTGGTCTTCCTCCCAAGTTTTGCATATCTCCTCCACTTTCCTGACCTCATTTGTGCTGGCTTTAAGTCTGTACTGGTTACTCCTGCTAACCAGTGCTGACATGCCTGTACTTTTTCTCCTAAACATAGTAACATTAGCTTATGCACAACGGACATATTTAATTTACTTATAAGTCCCTAGTAAAGTGACCTACATATGCCCAGGGCATCTAAATTAAATGCTACTTGTGGGCCTCTCCAGGGTTTTCTGCCTTAGTGACAAGACCTCCCATGAAGGAGGGTAGTTCTCGCTGCTTTCAGCTGGGGGGGATACATGTTAGACCTGATGCCCTTGGTGTGGTTTCCCCCCCACCTTTGTGGTTTCCATCCTCCTGATTTTGCTGAACACATTTCTGTTGGCTTTAGGACTGCTAAGCAATGCTAAAGTACTTGTGCTCTCTCCTTCAAACATGGTAAATGTGGCTTACAGTCAATTGGAACATTCAATTTACTTGTAAGTTCCTAGTAAAGTAGTACCACATGTACCCAAGCCCTGTAAATATAATGCTAATAGTGGGCCTGCAGCATTCATTGTGTAACCCACTTAAGTAGTTCTTTAAAAATGTCCCAGACCTGTCATGGCAGCCTGAATCCAGTTTTAAACTGCTGTTTTGACTCGGCAAGATAAACCTCTTGCCAAGCTCAAACCTTCCTTTTTTATACATATGCGTCACCCTCGATGTAGGCCCCACACAGCCCAGAAGATAGGGTGCAGTGTATTGGGCATGTACTTTTAAGTTTTATATGTACTGATAGTGAAAAACTCTTCAATGTGCTTTTCCTTACTATGAGACATATATCGCTCTCATACAATAACACTAGTTCAACTTATTACATTTAATAAGTCATAGCTTTCAATCAGGAGCAGGTAGGAATCTTGAGCTTGTTGTCCAAAGAATTGTAATTTAAAGCCCTCTTTAAGGGTGAAGTCATGTTTTAACTCACAGTTCTGAAAATTCCACTTTTAGAAAGTTGGCATTTCTTATGCCACTCATTTGGTACCTACAGTCTGTATTGTATCCTGGGTGACACAACTAGGAGTAGCTGGCCGTTGGTCTTTGTGTATTGCTCAAAGAAAGTAAGACAAAGGGCTACAGGCATTGGCAAGATTGGCAGTCTCTGACTTGATGGGGGGACGGAGCTGTCATCTACCACACCTGCAGATCTTGAGTTGCTTTTTTCACTTATTTACTATTTGAAGTTCTGCATAAATGCTCTACATATTGCCTTCAAGTTAAGTCTGACTGCTTTTGTTCCATGCTACCTGAGGGATAAGCACTGGTTAATTTGGAGTTTGGTGTGTTTCACTCTGTAAGGAATTGTGGTATCTGCTTAAGTGGGATTTCACCTCTTTCAACCGGTAACCCTATTTCCAAAAGTCTTTCAGATGCTGGGTGGTCTTCTTACCTCAGACATTCCTCACCCTGGTCCTGCTACTGGTAATGCCTGCTCTGTCCCACTTGGTAATCCAAACCCTGGTCTTCTAGGTCCTGATGTTTATGACACTCTTTGCTCTGTTTCTGGTCCTTCTGTCATCATCCTTTGACTTTGCCTAGTCCTGTTTCTCTGCTCCTCCAGGTGCCTCTGGTACTGCCCCCTCAGTCTTCAAATCCCTCTCCCGCTTATGCTAGTATCCTGGACATACTGGCCATTGCTCTTCAAGTCCTGATCTTCGTAGTCCTCTTCAATCTGGTCCTGATCTTCCTGGCCCTCATCTACCTGCTCCTTGCCTGCATTGCTCTGCAGTAACTTGCCCTGTCACAGATCAGCCTAGCCTTTCCTAATTCTGATGTTCCTTGATCCTTGGTTCAGGATAGCCTAAGAACTTCCTGGCCCTGTACTTCCTGGTTTGACTAGTCATCATTCCCATGCACTCCTGCCCTAGAGTTTTGGTTCCTGGGTCTCCTGTTTTACAGGATCTCCTCCATGGACATTTTCATCCTCCTTACCCTTATTCTTGTCCATCAGTCCTATTGGTCCTGCTCCCCTGGTTTATCTATTCCCCTTGTTTGCCTGTTCCTAATCCTTCTGATTCTGGTCACCTTGGTCCATGTAGCACTGATCTTAGTTGTATTACTCCTTCGTCTGGTGCCCATGCATCAGCTCTCCTGGTGCTAGTTCCAATAGCCTTGGTTTCCAAAGCCCTCCTATTCCTCAGTGCTCCTGCTCTTACTAGTTACTACTAATTGTCCTGGTTTGCCTGTTCTACCTTGTTCCTGTCCATCTGATCACGGCCCCCTCTATCATGGCCTTCATACTAATGGTCATATTGGGCCTTGTTGTATAGCTATTTTAGCCATGTTTAAGCACACGCTGGTTTAAGCTAACTAGGCCTGCCGCCATGCACTTTAACCCTGTTACATTTTATTCAGCATTGCTTTGTTTTTCCAGCAATAGCAACATTTGCATTGCTGTTTTATTTTCTTTATCTCCTTGTACTTTCCCCTAGGAAAGCATCACATTCTTAGTAGGACATTTATTTCACTTTGTGCTTTCTCCAAGGCTACAGTCAGCTAGGGTTGCCTACAAATGTAGTATGCTGTGTCTCCAACATTCACAGAAAACACATACTCATGTGTGGGGACCATTTCTTAGAATGTGAACTGTTTTATTATAAAAACACCCCTTTGTCCCAGATATGTTATAGGGAGATTCCAGCCAGATCACCATGACTGCACGCTGATAGCTGAGTGCTTCACCTCAGCTACTTGCCTAAATGACCAGACCCCTGCTCCACATGGAGATGGTGTCTCTCTAGACCACAGGCTTCTTACTTCAGGTATGAGGGATGGTATATGTAGGAGGCTGGCCTGGTTTGTAGTGGGTACCTTGGGTAATTACAACTTACACCAGGTCCAGTTATCCCTTGTTAGTGAATGTAGTAGTGTTCTAGCAGCTTAGGCTGATAGAGGTAGCTATACCACAGCAGCTTAGGCTGAACTAGGAGACATGCAAAGCTCATGCAATACCACTTATAGGGCCAGATGTAGCAAACGTTTGCGAGTCGCAAATGGCCCGAATCGCTATTTGCGACTCCCAAAATCAGAAATGGGATGCAAAAATCCCATTTCTGACTCGCAAAAAGCGATGCGAGCCGTTACCGACTCACAAAATGTGCGACCCCATTTTGCGACCCGCAAATAGGAAGTCACAATTTGCGAGTTGCAAACCATATGCAATAGCAACTCGCAAATTGCGACTAGTCGCAAAAAGCCCAGTTTGCCTTTCCCATTTACCACTAACTCAGAGCAGGTGGTAATCATTACCAAAGTATAAAAGGAGACCCAGAAGGCATCTGGGTTACTCAAGATGGCGGAGATATACCTGATAGCAGTGAGGAGGAGAGTCCAGGCAGCCCAGCAGAGGAGGAGGAGGAGCCAGAGACAGGAGAAGATATACAGAACAAGGCAGACTCTTTTTCAGCAAACTGAGGAAGAAATCTATGACAAATACAGACTTAGCAGCGCAGCTATACTAGAATTAATTGAATTACTCAAACCACAGCTAGAACGCCAGACTCTGCGGGGCTGCGCCATCCCTACGCATGTGCAAGTGCTATGCTTACTGCACCTCTTGGCCTCGGGGAGCTATCAGGGGGTCATTGCTGTGGCAGGTGGGGTATCCCAAAGTGCACTATCAAGGTTCCTCAGGGCTTTCCTAGATGCCATACTCACACACATGTCTCACTACATATACCTACCCAGGAATGAGGCAGAAATTAACAGCACCAAGTTGGACTTTTACCGGATTGCCAACTTTCCCCATGTAATAGGGTGTGTAGATGGGACACATATTCAAATATGCCCTCCTGCAAACCTGGAATATCTGTTCCGCAACAGAAAATGTACCCACTCACTCTATATTCAGGTTGTTTGTGATGCCCATTATGTCATCACTGACATTGTAGCGAAATTTCCAGGCAGTACTCATGACTCCTACATTTTTAGGCACAGTTGGATACTGTAGGAGGCTGGACTGGCTTGTAGTGAGTACCAAGGGGTACTTGCACCTTGCACCAGGCCCAGTTATCCCTTATTAGTGTATAGGGTGTCTAGCAGCTTAGGCTGATAAATAATGGTAGCTTAGCAGAGCAGCTTAGGCTGAACTAGGAGACGTGTGAAGCTACTACAGTACCACTTAGTGTCATATGCACAATATCATAAGAAAACACAATACACAGTTATACTAAAAATAAAGGTACTTTATTTTTATGACAATATGCCAAAGTATCTTAGAGTGTACCCTCAGTGAGAGGATAGGAAATATACACAAGATATATATACACAATAGCAAAAATATGCAGTATAGTCTTAGAAAACAGTGCAAACAATGTATAGTTACAATAGGATGCAATGGGGAAACATAGGGATAGGGGCAACACAAACCATATACTCCAAAAGTGGAATGCGAACCACGAATGGACCCCAAACCTATGTGACCTTGTAGAGGGTCGCTGGGACTATTAGAAAATAGTGAGTGTTAGAAAAATAACCCTCCCCAAGACCCTGAAAAGTGAGTGCAAAGTGCACTAAAGTTCCCCTAAGGACAAAGAAGTCGTGTTAGAGGAATAATGCAGGAAAGACACAAACCAACAATGCAACAACTGTGGATTTCCAATCTAGGGTACCTGTGGAACAAGGGGACCAAGTCCAAAAGTCACAAGCTAGTCGGAGATGGGCATATGCCCAGGAAATGCCAGCTGTGGATGCAAAGAAGCTTCTACTGGACAGAAGAAGCTGAGGTCTCTGCAGGAACGAAAAGGGCTAGAGACTTCCCCTTTGGTGGACGGATCCCTCTCGCTGTGGAGAGTCGTGCAGAAGTGCTTTCCCGCCGAAAGAACGCCATTAAGCCTTGCTAGCTGCAAATCGTGCGGTTAGCGTTTTTGGACGCTGCTGTGGCCCTGGAGGGACCAGGAGGTCGCAAATTGGACCAGGAGAGAGAGGGGATGTCGAGCAAGACAAGGAGCCCTCTCAGCAGCAGGTAGCACCCGGAGAAGTGCCAGAAATAGGCACTACAAGGATGCTTGAAACGGTGCTCACCCGAAGTTACACAAAGGAGTCCCACGTCGCCGGAGACCAACTTAGAAAGTCGTGCAATGCAGGTTAGAGTGCCGTGGACCCAGGCTTGGCTGTGCACAAAGGATTTCCGCCGGAAGTGCACAGGGGCCGGAGTAGCTGCAAAAGTCGCGGTTCCCAGCAATGCAGCCCAGCGAGGTGAGGCAAGGACTTACCTCCACCAAACTTGGACTGAAGAGTCACTGGACTGTGGGGGTCACTTGGACAGAGTCGCTGGATTCGAGGGACCTCGCTCGTCGTGCTGAGAGGAGACCCAAGGGACCGGTAAAGCAGCTTTTTGGTGCCTGCGGTTGCAGGGGGAAGATTCCGTCGACCCACGGGAGATTTCTTCGGAGCTTCTGGTGCAGAGAGGAGGCAGACTACCCCCACAGCATGCACAAGCAGGAAAACAGTCGAGAAGGCGGCAGGATCAGCGTTACAGAGTTGCAGTAGTCGTCTTTGCTACTATGTTGCAGGTTTGCAGGCTTCCAGCGCGGTCAGCAGTCGATTCCTTGGCAGAAGGTGAAGAGAGAGATGCAGAGGAACTCGGATGAGCTCTTGCATTCGTTATCTAAAGTTTCCCCAGAGACAGAGACCCTAAATAGCCAGAAAAGAGGGTTTGGCTACTTAGGAGAGAGGATAGGCTACTAACACCTGAAGGAGCCTATCAGAAGGAGTCTCTGACGTCACCTGGTGGCACTGGCCACTCAGAGCAGTCCAGTGTGCCAGCAGCACCTCTGTTTCCAAGATGGCAGAGGTCTGGAGCACACTGGAGGAGCTCTGGACACCTCCCAGGGGAGGTGCAGGTCAGGGGAGTGGTCACTCCCCTTTCCTTTGTCCAGTTTCGCGCCAGAGCAGGGGCTAAGGGGTCCCTGAACTGGTGTAGACTGGCTTATGCAGAATTGGGCACATCTGTGCCCAAGAAAGCATTTCCAGAGGCTGGGGGAGGCTACTCCTCCCCTGCCTTCACACCATTTTCCAAAGGGAGAGGGTGTAACACCCTCTCTCAGAGGAAGTCCTTTGTTCTGCCATCCTGGGACAAGCCTGGCTTGACCCCAGGGGGGCAGAAACCTGTCTGAGGGGTTGGCAGCAGCAGCAGCTGCAGTGAAACCCCAGGAAAGGCAGTTTGGCAGTACCAGGGTCTGTTCTACAGACCACTGGGATCATGGAATTGTACCAACAATGCCAGGATGGCATAGAGGGGGCAATTCCATGATCTTAGACATGTTACATGGCCATATTCGGAGTTACCATTGTGAAGCTACATATAGGTAGTGACCTATATGTAGTGCACGCGTGTAATGGTGTCCCCGCACTCACAAAGTCCGGGGAATTGGCCCTGAACAATGTGGGGGCACCTTGGCTAGTGCCAGGGTGCCCTCACACTAAGTAACTTTGCACCTAACCTTTACCAGGTAAAGGTTAGACATATAGGTGACTTATAAGTTACTTAAGTGCAGTGTAAAATGGCTGTGAAATAACGTGGACGTTATTTCACTCAGGCTGCAGTGGCAGGCCTGTGTAAGAATTGTCAGAGCTCCCTATGGGTGGCAAAAGAAATGCTGCAGCCCATAGGGATCTCCTGGAACCCCAATACCCTGGGTACCTCAGTACCATATACTAGGGAATTATAAGGGTGTTCCAGTAAGCCAATGTAAATTGGTAAAAATGGTCACTAGCCTGATAGTGACAATTTGGAAAGAAATGAGAGAGCATAACCACTGAGGTTCTGATTAGCAGAGCCTCAGTGAGACAGTTAGTCACTACACAGGTAACACATTCAGGCACACTTATGAGCACTGGGGCCCTGGGTTACCAGGGTCCCAGTGACACATACAACTAAAACAACATATATACAGTGAAAAATGGGGATAACATGCCAGGCAAGATGGTACTTTCCTACACAACCCCCTCCCAAACGAAGGACAATAAGACTAGCCATGACCTGATGAGTCTTCATTGTCTAAGTGGAAATATCTGGAGAGTCCATCTGCATTGGAGTGGCTACTCCCAGGTCTGTGTTCCACTGTTTAGTCCATTCCCTGTAGGGATATGGACCACCTCAACAATTTAGGATTTTCACCTTTCATTTGTTTTAGCCAAAGTAGTGGAAGAGGTTTGTGGTCTGTCTGAACAATGAAGTGAGTGCCAAACAGGTATGGCCTCAACTTCTTCAGTGCCCAGACCACAGCAAAGGCCTCCCTCTCAATGGCAGACCAACGCTTTTCTCTAGGGGTCAACCTCCTACTAATAAAAGCAACAGGTTGATCCTGGCCCTCAGAATTAAGTTGTGATAGGACTGCCCCTACTCCTAATTCAGATGCATCAGTTTGGACATAGAATTTTTTAGAGTAACAAGGGCTTTTCAGGACAGGTGCAGAGCACAAGGCCTGCTTCAGCTCCTCAAAAGCTTTCTGACAGTTTGCTGTCCATAATACCTTTTTAGGCATTTTCTTGGATGTGAGGTCATTAAGAGGGGCTGCAATGGAGCCATAGTTCTTAATGAACCTCCTGTAATACCCAGTGAGGCCTAGGAAGGCTCTCACTTGAGTCTGAGTGGTAGGGGGAACCCAATCAATAATTGTTTGGATTTTCCCCTGAAGTGCTGCAATCTGTTCCCCACCAACAAGGTGTCCCAGATAAACCACCTTACCCTGCCCTATCTGGCACTTTGAAGCCTTGATAGTGAGGCCTGCCTTTTGCAGGGCCTCCAAAACTTTCCATAGGTGGACCAGGTGATCATCCCAGCTGGAGCTAAAGACAGCTATATCGTCCAAATATGCTGCACTGAAAGCTTCCAGCCCTTGCAGGACTGTGTTCACCAACCTCTGAAAAGTGGCAGGTGCATTTTTCAAACCAAAAGGCATTACAGTAAACTGGTAATGTCCTCCAATGGTTGAAAATGCAGTCTTAGGTTTAGCATCTTCTGACAATTTGATCTGCCAATACCCTGCAGTCAAGTCAAAAGTGCTTAGATACTTGGCAGGTGCCAGTGTATCTATGAGCTCATCTGCCCTGGGTATAGGGTGAGCATCAGTTTTGGTTACCAAGTTGAGACCTCTATAGTCTACACAAAACCGCATTTCCTTCTTTCCATCTTTGGAATGGGGTTTTGGTACCAGTACCACAGGAGAAGCCCATGGACTGTCAGAGTGCTCAACCACTCCTAGTTCTAACATTTTCTGGACCTCTTGCTTTATGCAGTCCCTGACATGGTCAGGCTGCCTATAGATCTTACTTTTGACAGGCAAGCTGTCTCCAGTATCTATAGTGTGCTCACACCAAGAAGTGGTACCTGGCACAGTAGAGAAGAGTTCAGAGAATTGATCTAGGAGATTTATGCAATTGTCTTTTTGCTCAGCAGTAAGACAATCAGCCAAAACTACACCTTCCACCAGAGCATCTTGTTCTGTGGAAGAGAAGAGATCAGGTAGAGGATCACTGTCTTCTTCCTGTCCCTCATCAGTTGCCATGAGCAGGGTGGGATCAGCCCTGTCATAGTCGGGTTTCAGGCGGTTGACATGGAGCACCCTAAGGGGACTCCTGGCAGTGCCTAAGTCAACTAAATAGGTGACTTCTCCCTTCTTTTCAACAATTGTGTGGGGTCCACTCCATTTATCTTGGAGTGCTCTTGGGGCCACAGGCTCCAAGACCCACACTTTCTGCCCTGGTTGGTACTGAACCAAAACAGCCTTCTGATCATGCCATTGCTTCTGGAGCTCTTGGCTGGCCTGAAGGTTTTTACTGGCCTTTTTCATGTACTCAGCCATTCTTGATCTGAGGCCAAGTACATAATCCACAATATCCTGCTTAGGAGCTTTTAAAGGTTGTTCCCAACCCTCCTTTACAAGTGTGAGTGGACCCCTAACAGGGTGTCCAAAAAGAAGTTCAAAGGGGCTGAAGCCCACTCCTTTCTGGGGTACCTCCCTGTAGGCAAAAAGAAGGCATGGTAGAAGGATATCCCATCTCCTGTGGAGTTTTTCAGGGAGACCCATAATCATGCCTTTGAGAGTTTTATTAAATCTCTCCACCAGTCCATTTGTTTGTGGATGATAGGGTGTTGTGAACTTGTACGTTACACCACACTCCTTCCACATGGCCTTTAAGTATGCAGACATGAAATTGCTTCCCCTGTCTGATACTACTTCCTTTGGGAAGCCCACCCTGGAAAATATTCCTAGGAGGGCCTTTGCCACTGCAGGTGCTGTAGTGGTCCTTAAAGGAATAGCTTCAGGATATCTTGTGGCATGGTCCACTACCACTAAGATGAATCTATTGCCTGAAGCAGTAGGAGGGTCAAGGGGGCCAACTATGTCAACCCCTACCCTTTCAAAGGGAACCCCAACCACAGGCAGTGGAATAAGGGGTGCCTTTGGTGTGCCACCTGTCTTGCCACAGGCTTGACAGGTTTCACAGGACTTACACAATTCCTTTGTGTCCTCAGACATCCTAGGCCAATGAAACAATGGAACCAATCTGTCCCAAGTTTTCATTTGACCCAGGTGTCCAGCTAGGGGAATGTCATGTGCCAGGGTTAGGAGGAACTTTCTGTACTCCTGAGGAATCACTAATCTCCTGGCAGCTCCAGGTTTAGGATCCCTATGCTCAGTGTACAAGAGGTTGTCCTCCCAGTAAACTCTGTGAGAGTCACTGACATCCCCATTAGCCTGTTTGACAGCTTGCTGTCTGAGACCCTCTAATGTGGGACAGGTTTGCTGTGCCACACTCAGCTCCTCTCTGGCAGGCCCCCCTTCACCCAAAAGCTCAGCAGTGTCTGCTTCCAGCTCCTCTGGTGTAGGTTCTGCACAGGGAGGGAATTCTTCTTCCTCAGAAGTTAAATCCACTGTAGAGGGAGGGATAGTAGGAAGTGGTTTGCTTCTACTAGCCCTAGCTTTAGGGAGCACTTGGTCCATTTTTCCAGGATCCAAGCTTCCCTGTCCTTTTTGCTTTTTGGCCTGAGCCCTTGTCAAAGGAAAAATATGCCCTGGGATGCCCAGCATTGCTGCATGGGCCTCCAACTCCACATCTGACCAAGCTGATGTCTCCAAATCATTTCCTAGTAGACAGTCTACAGGTAAATCTGTGGCTACCACAACTTTCTTTGGACCAGTAACCCCCCCCCAGTTGAGATTAACAACAGCCATGGGGTGGCTAAGTGTGTTGTTGTGAGCATCGGTTACTTGGTACTGGTGACCAAGTAGGTGTTGTTCAGGGTGGACCAGCTTCTCTATGACCATAGTCACACTGGCACCAGTGTCCCTGTAGGCCTGAACCTCAACACCATTTATTAGGGGTAGCTGCTTGTACTTATCCATATTAAGGGGACAAGCAACTAAGGTGGCTAAATCAATAGCCCCCTCAGCCTCTGTGGCCTCCCTAACAAGGCCAACCCCAACTAAGTTACCAATAGTGAGCCCAGCTACTCCCTTGGATAGGCTATTAGTAGGTTTGCTCCCACCACCACTGCTATTAGTAGGGACACTAGGTGTAGCAGTAGGGGTTGTAGTGGTAGGAGGCTTGGTGCCTTTCTTTGGACAACTGGGATCTGTTGTCCAATGGCCTTTTATTTTACATAAATAGCACCATGGTTTCTTTTCCTTGTTTTGATTAGAAGAGGATTTGGGCCCACCACCCCCACCAGAGTGTTTTTGTGGGCCTGATGAAGACTCATTTTTAGATTTGTCCCCACCCTTGTCAGAAGACTTACCATCCTTCTTCTTGTTGCCATCTTTGTCACCCCCTGTATGAACTTTTCTGTTCACCCTTGTTCTGACCCATTTGTCTGCCTTCTTTCCCAGTTCTTGGGGAGAGGTCAGATCAGAGTCCACCAAGTACTGGTGCAACAAATCAGACACACAATTATTAAGAATATGCTCTCTCAGGATCAAGTTATACAGGCTGTCATAATCAGTAACTTTACTGCCATGTAACCACCCCTCCAAGGCCTTCACTGAATGGTCAATGAAATCAACCCAGTCTTGTGAAGACTCCTTTTTGGTCTCTCTGAACTTTATCCTGTATTGTTCAGTGGTTAAGCCATAACCGTCCAGGAGTGCATTCTTAAGAACTTTGTAATCATTAGCTTCATTTTCTTTTACAGTAAGGAGCCTATCCCTACCTTTTCCACTAAATGATAGCCATAGGATAGCAGCCCAATGCCTTTGAGGGACATCCTGTACAGCACAGGCCCTCTCAAGTGCAGCAAACCACTTGTTAATGTCAAATGCTTTTGCTATGATGTGAGACAACACTATTTGTATGGTGTGGCTCATCATCATTACCAACTATGCTAGACTGTCTAGTAACGGGCAGGCTAGGAAGTTTCTTTCCAGAATCTTTTCCTGGGGGAGTCCCTGGATCAGATTGAGAACCATTAGCTACTTTTTCAACAGATGGGGCACTTCTTGCCTTATCTTGTTCTCTAAGCATGTTAATTAACAGTTCTAAGGAAGGATTCTTCCCTACACTCAAACCTCTCTCTATGCAGAGACTCCTTGCTCCTTTCCAGCTAAGGTGATCATATGCAAGTTTGGACAGATCAACATTTTGGCCTGTGCCAGACATTTTTAGAGAGAGTTAAAGTGATAGAAAAAGATAAAAAGTTTGTCAGAGCTTTTAGAAAGACAGAGAAAAAAACTTTTAAAACTTTTTAGAACTTTTTAGAAAGTTAGAAGTACTTTTCAGCACTTAGAAAAGAGTGAAAAGAGGAAATGCAAAACTTTTTGGCTATGTGTATATGCACTGACCTTGTTTTGTATATTTTTCTCTTATGAAAAGTACAATGACAAGAGTGGTAAGTAGTCTCAAAGCACTTATCCCACCGCTGCACAACCAATGTAGGAGGCTGGACTGGCTTGTAGTGAGTACCAAGGGGTACTTGCACCTTGCACCAGGCCCAGTTATCCCTTATTAGTGTATAGGGTGTCTAGCAGCTTAGGCTGATAGATAATGGTAGCTTAGCAGAGCAGCTTAGGCTGAACTAGGAGACGTGTGAAGCTACTACAGTACCACTTAGTGTCATATGCACAATATCATAAGAAAACACAATACACAGTTATACTAAAAATAAAGGTACTTTATTTTTATGACAATATGCCAAAGTATCTTAGAGTGTACCCTCAGTGAGAGGATAGGAAATATACACAAGATATATATACACAATAGCAAAAATATGCAGTATAGTCTTAGAAAACAGTGCAAACAATGTATAGTTACAATAGGATGCAATGGGGAAACATAGGGATAGGGGCAACACAAACCATATACTCCAAAAGTGGAATGCGAACCACGAATGGACCCCAAACCTATGTGACCTTGTAGAGGGTCGCTGGGACTATTAGAAAATAGTGAGAGTTAGAAAAATAACCCTCCCCAAGACCCTGAAAAGTGAGTGCAAAGTGCACTAAAGTTCCCCTAAGGACAAAGAAGTCGTGTTAGAGGAATAATGCAGGAAAGACACAAACCAACAATGCAACAACTGTGGATTTCCAATCTAGGGTACCTGTGGAACAAGGGGACCAAGTCCAAAAGTCACAAGCAAGTCGGAGATGGGCATATGCCCAGGAAATGCCAGCTGTGGATGCAAAGAAGCTTCTACTGGACAGAAGAAGCTGAGGTTTCTGCAGGAACGAAAAGGGCTAGAGACTTCCCCTTTGGTGGACGGATCCCTCTCGCTGTGCAGAGTCGTGCAGAAGTGTTTTCCCGCCGAAAGAATGCCAACAAGCCTTGCTAGCTGCAAATCATGCGGTTAGCGTTTTTGGACGCTGCTGTGGCCCTGGAGGGACCAGGAGGTCGCAAATTGGACCAGGAGAGAGAGGGGACGTCGAGCAAGACAAGGAGCCCTCTCAGCAGCAGGTAGCACCCGGAGAAATGCCAGAAACAGGCACTACGAGGATGCGTGAAACGGTGCTCACCCGAAGTTACACAAAGGAGTCCCACGTCGCCGGAGACCAACTTAGAAAGTCGTGCAATGCAGGTTAGAGTGCCGTGGACCCAGGCTTGGCTGTGCACAAAGGACTTCTGCCGGAAGTGCACAGGGGCCGGAGTAGCTGCAAAAGTCGCAGTTCCCAGCAATGCAGCCCAGTGAGGTGAGGCAAGGACTTACCTCCACCAAACTTGGACTGAAGAGTCACTGGACTGTGGGGGTCACTTGGACAGAGTCGCTGGATTCGAGGGACCTCGCTCGTCGTGCTGAGAGGAGACCCAAGGGACCGGTAATGCAGCTTTTTGGTGCCTGCGGTTGCAGGGGGAAGATTCCGTCGACCCACGGGAGATTTCTTCGGAGCTTCTGGTGCAGAGAGGAGGCAGACTACCCCCACAGCATGCACAAGCAGGAAAACAGTCGAGAAGGCGGCAGGATCAGCGTTACAGAGTTGCAGTAGTCGTCTTTGCTACTATGTTGCAGGTTTGCAGGCTTCCAGCGCGGTCAGCAGTCGATTCCTTGGCAGAAGGTGAAGAGAGAGATGCAGAGGAACTCGGATGAGCTCTTGCATTCGTTATCTAAAGTTTCCCCAGAGACAGAGACCCTAAATAGCCAGAAAAGAGGGTTTGGCTACTTAGGAGAGAGGATAGGCTACTAACACCTGAAGGAGCCTATCAGAAGGAGTCTCTGACGTCACCTGGTGGCACTGGCCACTCAGAGCAGTCCAGTGTGCCAGCAGCACCTCTGTTTCCAAGATGGCAGAGGTCTGGAGCACACTGGAGGAGCTCTGGACACCTCCCAGGGGAGGTGCAGGTCAGGGGAGTGGTCACTCCCCTTTCCTTTGTCCAGTTTCGCGCCAGAGCAGGGGCTAAGGGGTCCCTGAACCGGTGTAGACTGGCTTATGCAGAATTGGGCATATCTGTGCCCAAGAAAGCATTTCCAGAGGCTGGGAGGCTACTCCTCCCCTGCCTTCACACCATTTTCCAAAGGGAGAGGGTGTAACACCCTCTCTCAGAGGAAGTCCTTTGTTCTGCCATCCTGGGACAAGCCTGGCTTGACCCCAGGGGGGCAGAAACCTGTCTGAGGGGTTGGCAGCAGCTGCAGTGAAACCCCAGGAAAGGCAGTTTGGCAGTACCAGGGTCTGTGCTACAGACCACTGGGATCATGGAATTGTACCAACAATGCCAGGATGGCATAGAGGGGGCAATTCCATGATCTTAGACATGTTACATGGCCATATTCGGAGTTACCATTGTGAAGCTACATATAGGTAGTGACCTATATGTAGTGCACGCGTGTAATGGTGTCCCCGCACTCACAAAGTCCGGGGAATTGGCCCTGAACAATGTGGGGGCACCTTGGCTAGTGCCAGGGTGCCCTCACACTAAGTAACTTTGCACCTAACCTTTACCAGGTAAAGGTTAGACATATAGGTGACTTATAAGTTACTTAAGTGCAGTGTAAAATGGCTGTGAAATAACGTGGACGTTATTTCACTCAGGCTGCAGTGGCAGGCCTGTGTAAGAATTGTCAGAGCTCCCTATGGGTGGCAAAAGAAATGCTGCAGCCCATAGGGATCTCCTGGAACCCCAATACCCTGGGTACCTCAGTACCATATACTAGGGAATTATAAGGGTGTTCCAGTAAGCCAATGTAAATTGGTAAAAATGGTCACTAGCCTGTTAGTGACAATTTGGAAAGAAATGAGAGAGCATAACCACTGAGGTTCTGATTAGCAGAGCCTCAGTGAGACAGTTAGTCACTACACAGGTAACACATTCAGGCACACTTATGAGCACTGGGGCCCTGGGTTACCAGGGTCCCAGTGACACATACAACTAAAACAACATATATACAGTGAAAAATGGGGGTAACATGCCAGGCAAGATGGTACTTTCCTACAGATACACCAACGCCTGGAACGTGGGGAGTTTGGAGACGGATACCTCCTAGGTAGAGCTGCATACACCTTGTAGACATACACACAGATCAATGTGCACACCAACCAGGACTTTCTAACAGTGTACTGTTTGTGTCCAACAGGTGACAGTGCATATGCACTACGGCCATGGATAATGACTCCGTACTTAACACCCAGCAATGAATGTGAGAGACGATACAACAGTGCACATAAGAGGACCAGGAACCTGATTGAACGCACCTTTGGATTGCTGAAAGCACGGTTCAGATGCCTACACCGAAGTGGAGGTGCCCTCCAGTATACCCCCATAACGGCATTCAAAATTGTTGTCGCATGCGCTATCCTGCACAATATTGCCACCCGACGTGGGCTACCTCTCACCCCTGCAGACCCAGATTCTGAGGATGAAGAGCAAGAGCAACCACATCGCCATCATGGGGATCGGAGCATCGCAAATCAAGGCAGACTGAGACGGGAACACATCGCAACACAATACTTTGGAAGGTACGTGTCAACTTCAACCATACTCACCTATTGACCAAAAACTCCATTTGTTAAGTGGAACAAAAAATTATTTAATATGTGCAGAAATTGAACTATTTACAATGACAAACTGTTAAGGGAGTTCAGAAAGCCAACCAGGCATGGGGCACATTGCCATCATGTGCCCCAACATCAGGGACAGTGTTTAGTTTATGGCATACAACGGCCTCTGCCAGCCTGGCTGGTCCCAGGTTGTTCAGCAGTGCTCTGCCTCGTACTCCCACTCCGGAGCACCCTGGTGTCACCAGCAGAGACACTGCTCACAGTGGAGCCCTCTTCGCTGTCCTGTGAGGTGTGCCCTGTACCCCTGGACACATGCCGTGCCTCCATGAGGTCGATCACATGGGTGATCCGGCCCAGGCCTCTTGCCACATCACCTGCAAAGTGGCCCATTTCCACCTGGAGGCCGACTGTTCTTCTTGACAGCCCAGTGGTGTTGACTGCCACTCTGCAAATTGAGGAGGCCATCCTGTCCAGCCTCTGGAGCAGCTGGCGGTCCCTGCGCCGCCCACCCTCGCTCTGTGACAGCAGTCCAGCCACCAGTTCCCGCATGGACAGGGCTAGGTCCCCAGTGTTGTTGCCTATTACGTCCAGTTGTGCATGGAGCTGCTGCATGCTGTTCTCATTGCTCCTTACAAAGCGGTGCAGAACCCCACTAATTCTCCCTAACATTTGGTTCTGCAGTCGCTGACCACCTAGCAGTTGTGCCTCTGTCATGGTGGTGGATGGACGCCCGGACTCTGCCTGCAGCCCTGCTCTCCTCAACCTGCGTTGCATGCGCAGCGGTGGATGCCCTGTGAGATGTGCAGTGGCACTCCTGGCTGTTGCTGGTGCAGCCTCCGGAACCACTGTTGCAGCAGGTGTTGTCATCAAGGGGATGGTGTTGGTGGTGCAGGTGGGAGTGGTGGCAGCTCCTGTGCTTTCCTCATGGGGCTGGCTGACTGTTGGCACCTGGCTTCTGTGGCTGGTGGTAGGGTCTTGTGGGAGACCTGTGGGACATGGGGAACAGACTGTCAGTGTCTACTATCTACTATTTGCACACTTCCTAATAAACATTTGCCTATTGACTGCCTACTTGACTACATTGCCCATAATGCATCATGCTGGTATATGCTACCCTGAAATGGAGCTATCTTGGTTGTGCATGCCCCTATGTACATGGTGGGTGGGGGTATGGCATTGACGGGGGTACAGGCATATCACATGGTACTCACCGGTTGATGTTCTGGGCTCAGAGGTGTCCAGATCTCCTAATCCTTTCACAGCCTCCTGCTCCAGGGTCTCCTCCACCCTTTCCTCCAGGGGTGTGGGTGGTGGTATGGATGATGGTCCCCCTCCTGTCCCTCTCATCTCCCGGAGCCTTTCTGCCACCCTCTCCTTGGTCCGGGAGCGGAGGTCATACCACCTCTTCTTTATCTCATCGACACTCCTGTGGCTGACCCCCAGGGAGTTCACCTTTTCCTGAATCTCCTGCCAAATTCTTTTTTTAGTAGAGTCTGGCACATTGAGGGCTGCCTTCCCAAATAGCTCATCATGGTGCTGACAGCATTCCTCTGTCAGTACCTCCAGCTCCTTCTCAGCAAATTTCAATTTCCTCTTTCTGGGAGTGTCAGCCATTGTTGCTGTTGCTCTATTTGCAGTTCTGCTGTTAAAAAGGGTGTGGTCCTCCCTCCTCCCAGGTGTATTTATAAACTTCCTGGCTCTGATGTCATCATCATGTGCCAGGAAGTGTTTCCAGAGCGTTCTGGAGTGGTTTCTGGAGTGTTCTGCAGCACCTGCAATCAATTTTCATGATTATCGCAATTTGCGACACCCTCTCGCAAACTGCGTGTCCGTTTTTTGCACGGTCGCAAAAAGGGACCTCGCAGACAGCGGACTCGCTATCTGCATTGCGACTCCGGGTGCGAGTCGCAATTTGTCCCCGAAAATTGTACCTGCATTCCTATTAGCGACACGCAATTTGCGAGTCGCACATGCTCGCAAATTGCGAGTCGCTAATTCTTTTTTACCTACATCTGGCCCATAGTTACACAGTACTTATACACAAGTAAAGCCAATACTCAGTGTTACCAAAAATAAAGGTATATATTTGGGTGACACAGTACCAAAAATATCTTAGAGACAATAGTCCTTCTGGAGGTAAGTATTATTCACAATATCTACACTAGACACCAACATTAGACAAGTAAATAGTCATAGAACAATGCAAACAACTGGAAATCCTATAGAATGCAATGGGAGAAAATAGGTCTCGGGCAACACAAACCATATACTAAGAAAGTGGAATGTGACTCACAAATTCCCCTCTAAACAAGTGTAGTGTGTGCAGAATCGCCTGGAGAGTAAGAATACAGTAAAGGTATGTAAATTACCCCACCCCAAAGCCCACAAAAGCAGGAGTAAAGTACTGCAAATTTCCTTAGGACACACTACACCTCGTTTTGGGGATTTTGCAGCAGCCAACCAAGCCTGTAAAGAACAACTGCTGGATTATTGGACCTGAAGACCTGCCAAGGAAGGGGACCAAGTCCGTCTAAAGAAGTTCCAGGAAGGACAGGAGCCCCTGCCAACCCGGAAGAGGGTACAAAAGAAGAGTCCCCGGTTAGTCAAAGACTGCAGAAATGCATCCTAGGAAGATGCCAGTGGGTTTCTGCATGATGCAAAAAATGTCCCTTGGCGTGAATATTGTTGGAGATGAGATTTCGTGTTGGAAGGCGCCAACAAGCCTTGGCTACGACAAAACTGCATTTTACATCAAAATGGCGCTGGATGGACCCAGGAGGGACCTGGGGCTCTCAACTCTATTTGAGGAGGAAGAGGGGGCTCTCAGCACTATAGAGAGCCCTCAGGATGCCATCCCGCACCCCAGAAGCATCAGGATCTGCGTTCAAAAGAGGTGCAAAACATGGTTTATGCAGCACAACAAAAGAAGGTCCCACGCTGCCGGAGAGCAACTCAGCGAGTTGAGCGTCACAGGGTGGAGTGCTGGCGACCTGGGCCAGGCTGTGCATGAAGGAATTTTGCAAAGAGTGTACAGAGGCCTAAGGAGGTGGAGAAGACACAGTACACAGGGGTACCATCTTTTTCGGGGAAGGCAAGGTCTTACCACCTCCAAATTGCGCCAGCAGGACCTCCGGACAGTCTATGTCGATGATGTCCACCCTCTGTGTCCTTAAGAGCGCGCTCGTCATTTTGAGAGGAGTCCCAGGGTACCGGTCATCGTCTTGGAAGGTGCCTGCTTGGAGCGGGGAGTGACTCCGTTACTCCCCTTGAGATTTCTTCAGTTCTTCTCATGCATGATGAAGACAGGGAGTCCCCAAAGCATGCACACTGGAAACTGTTGCAGTTGCTGAGTTGGAGCTGAGGTTGCTGAAGAAAAGTGTCTCTTGTAGACACTTTGTTGCAGTCACAGCATTTTTTGGAGCAGGCTGCTGTTGATCCGAGGTCAGAAGAGTCTGAAGTTGTTGCAGAGGATTCCTGAAGGAAACTTGCAAGCAGAATCTGGTAAGGACCTATCAGGAGGGGTCTCTGACCTCATCTGCTGCACTGGCCACTCAGAGCCCTCCAGATTGCCCCCACACCTTGCAAAGCAAGATGGCTGAAGTCTGGGACACTCTGGAGGAGCTCTGGGCACCACCCCTGGGGTGGTGATGGACACGGGAGCGATCACTCCCCTTTCCTTTGTCCAGTTTGCACCAGAGCAAGGGAGAAAGGGTCCCTTAACTGGTGTAGACTGGTTTATGCAAGGAGGGCACCCACCATCTGTGTCCTTCAAAGCATTCCCAGAGGCTGGGAGAGGCTACCCCTCCCCAGCCAGTAACACCTATTTCGAAAGGGAGAGAGTGTAACATCCTGCTCTCAGAGGACATGCTTTGTTCTGCCTTCCTGGGCTGTCCAGACTCCAGGACGGCAGAACCCTGTCTGTGAGGTGGCAGCAGCTGTAGCTGCACTGCAAACCTCGGAGAGCTGGTTTGGCAGTACTGGGGGTCCATGGTGGAGCCCCCAGAATGCATGGAATTGGCTCCCCAATGCCATATTTGGAATCAGGGAACAATTCCATGATCTTAGACATGTTACATGGCCATATTTGGAGTTACCATTGTGAAGCTACATTTAGGTATTGACCTATATGTATTGCACATGTGAAATGGCGTCCCCACACTCACAAAGTCTGGGGAAATGGCCCTGAACTATGTGGGGCACCTTTTGCTATTGCAAGGGTGCCCCTCACACTTAGTAACTTTGCACCTAACCTTCAGCAAGTGAAGGTTAGACATATAGGTGAGTTATAAGTTATTTAAGTGCAGTGAAAATGGCTGTGAAATAACGTGTGCGTTATTTCACGCAGGCTGCAATGGCAGTCCTGTGTGAGGGTTTGTCTGAGCTCCCTATGGGTGGCAAAAGAAATGCTGCAGCCCATATGGATCTCCAGGAACCCCAATGCCCTGGGTACCTAGGTACCATATACTGTGGACTTATAAGGGGGGTCCAGTATGCCAATTGAAATTGGTAAATGCAGTCACTGGCCTACAGTGACAAATTTAAAAGCAGAGAGAGCATAAGCACTGAGGTTCTGGTTAGCAGAGCCTTAGTGACACAGTTAGGCACTACACAGGCATACACATTAGGCCATAAACTATGGGCACTGGGGTCCTGGGTAGCAGGATCCCAGTGAGACAGGCAAAACACACTGACATATAGGTTTTTTATCTATGAGCACTGGGGTCCTGGCTAGCAGGATCCCAGTGACACAGTAAAAACACACTGACACACACTTACAAACAGGCCAAACGTGGGGGGTAACCATGCTTGAAAGAGGCTACTTTCCTACAGTATACCCCCAGGGGGAACACCTAAAGGGCAGATTAGGCTTATTATGCTGTGCTCAGACATAGTTTAGGTTAGAGAAATATATGCATCACTCTTAGTGACAGTTTGGTAGGACTATTCTTGTGTTTCACTCTGTTAGCCACCTGTTTGCTTTTAGTGTGTTTTATCATCCTAGCTATTGCAATACATGCTTTATCTAAGATGCAGTTACTTCAATAAATCCTTATTGAACTATATTCTGCCTCTGTTGTCTTTGCCTGTGTAAGACTTTATGGTAACTGAGAGAAAGGGATGGGATCTGATGGACCACAATTCCCCTGAGGAATCTTGTAATGTGCCCAGTTGCCAGAAATCATCTCGGCCAGAGACTAGGCATTGCTAGTTAGCCGGAGAACCCGGATTAGGCCGACAGGCATCATAAGCCATGGATTTCTACTTAGTAGCCACAATCCAATCTTTCTTATGATATAGTACCTATATCATATAAGTGGTATTGCATGACCTTTGCATGTCTCCCGGTTCAGCCTTGGCTGCTCTGCTATAGCTACCTCTATCAGCCTATGCTACTAGAACACTACTACACTCTACTAATAAGGGATAACTGGACCTGGCACAAGGTGTAAGTACCATTGGTACCCTCTACAAGCCAGGCCAGTCTCCCACACCTTGGTGCTCAGAAACAATTCTGCAGACTCCTACAGGGATACAAGAACAGCCCAGGACTGTTCTCAGCGAATGTAACATCTATTTTACACAACATTGACCCTGAGGCATTGTCATATGTGGAGGACATTCATCTCACAGACGATGATCTCATGCAACATTTAAGATGGGTATTCCGAATTGTTGTAGGATTTGCCGAAGTCGGCTACAAATTCAATTTCAATAAAACTAAAATAGCCTTCCTTAGTGTCCTGTTTCTGGGATACAAATTGTCAGATGAAGGCAGGAGCCTGGCGCCCCAATTTTCAGAAACATGCGCACAACTACAACCTCCAAACACAATAAAGAAGCTCCGGTCAGTGCTGGGCTTTTAAAAGTTTGGCAGAACATACATTCCAGATTATGCACAACCCATCAAACCATTGTCCGACATAATACGTCCTGATTTTACTGGTAAAGTTTGGACAGTCGAACACACATACATTCTTAAAGCTTTGCAAAAAGATGTGCTCAAAGTAAAACACTTGCATACAAGGGACAATAAAAAACACCTGGTCGTCAGAGTAATTGCTGGTGCCATTGGTTTCACCTATTTGACATTCAATGAGGGTGAGACCGTCCGAATTGCATATAAATCACACTTATATTCCACAGCTGAACAACACTTTCCTCACAGCTGTCCAGATGGTGGTCCTTAAAGAGAGACATCTGGCCCAGGGAAAGCGCATTATTGTTGTATCCCCCATTCCAGCCCTTGAGGCTGTTACCAAAGCAAGCATTTCAAATGCTAAAGCACTACATCCATGTTGGATCCAATGGGCAAAGTCTCTGACAGCCACTGTTGTTGACTATGTCTTTGACTCCAAATTACAGACCCAAGAATTCTTACAATATGAACTTGAGTATTCAGTTCTAGCAAATACTTTGCCTATTTAACAACATCATAAAATTATGTATACTGATGGTTCAGCCCAACCAGCGATAAGAACAAAACATCAATACTTCATTGCTTGCACAGTCATGAGTGGTTACATGAAGGATGGTAAGTTGCATCCACAAAATACCTATACGTAGACTCTGGGAGATTGCACTGCACAACTTGCACAGCTTAGGCTCTGGTGATGGCACTGGAACATTCAGTTCCTGATCAGATGACATTGATTGTCTGTGATTCGCACTATTGTGTCCAGTTCTTCAATGAATATCTGCATTACTGGCACCAAAATGGGTTCAGAGATTCAAAAGGCAACACCGTTAAACACAGACTTCTGTGGGGGAAAGTAGCGGATCTGAAGGAAACGCTACCCAATGTCCATGTTGTACATACACTAGGACATCAGCGTGTTGGAATACACGTTGAAGGCAATACTCTGGCTGATGAAGCAGCCAAATCAGCAGTAGCTATGGCTTCTGTTGCCACAGTAACTCGCTCTAAACTAAAAGTGGATGATGAAACACTGCCAGCTGTGGCAGCTTTGACTGACTGCACGTCTTTTCCTAAAGCATATCCTGCTAAATATTCCTACCGAATGGCAGGATTGTTTGATGCACAAGTAACAGTACCAGGTGTACGCACACCGCAGCGTCACATCGTAAAGGAAAACGACATTAACACGGCAGAAATAACTGAGCCGATTTACAACACTGCAAACCGGATATGGGGCGTTTTGTGACGCAATAGTGTCAAATTTCCCCGCAAATACAGACATTTAAGCATAGGAGAACAAAAATGGATTCCAGATGCCTGTACAGACCCCAGGAAGATGACAACAGACCAGGAACCAGCCAGGAGGACCCACACAAGAACCCGGAAAGGGAGAAGAAGAAAAGAAAGTGTTGCTTCAGTTCAGAGAAGCAGGAAATTCTGGTAAAAGAGGTGACGGAACACCAGCACCAACTGTTTGTCACCTCAAAGTTGCTAATCAGTAGGAGAGAGGCAATATGGCAACAAATTGTTGATAAGATTAACAGTGTGGCAGAAGTACGCAGAACAGTCATTGAGTGCAAGAAACGCTGGCATGACTGCAAGCGCAGGACCAAGGAAAAGATGGCCAAGAACAGGAAGGCAGCACTGCAGACTGGATGTGGGAGTCCAGCACACCAGGAGGCCCTGGACTACATGGAGGAGATGGTCGCAGCCATCATCCCTGAGGAGACTGTCACAGGGATTCAAGGACAGGACAGCGCAGACTACCAGGGGACTGCACATGAAGGGTAAGTTGCATGGGAAACTAAAATGCACTAATGTTAACTGCAACCAGGGGAGGAGGGAATACCGACTACACAATGCATGTAAGTCATCATATACATGGAGTGGCATGAGTAAAGGGATACGGCACGGGGCATGGCCTGTGCAGAGAAAAGCTGGGGCACACCATAACACAACACCAACAACATTTCCATGGGGTTATGCTGCCATGCCAACGACGTTGCAAAGATAAGCCACGCCAGGAGGGAAGGGCACAACGTCAAACTGACATCCTGTCACACGTCTGCCACTATACCCCCTACATTAACTAGGGCCCAATTAACAACCTCTAGCCATACCGACAACTGGAATGTAACATTGACAACAGTTGCCACTACCACCTCCGCTGTGTGTGCTGGTCAAGTAGCCAATGGCAGTAACGTCCCCATGGATCATACACACCTAAATTAGAGGGTTTAGGATGACAACGTTAACAATCCCCTGAAACAAGACAACTGTTCCAGTCCTGTCAAATGTGAATGCCCATAATTGCTGCAAACATCAGCCAATGTCATCAACATTAGGAGCTACGCAGCACTAATGTCACACCCATGCTGCATATGTCAGGGTCCATCCTGTGCCTGGGTCACAATGCAACATCCCAAATGTCATACTGCTCAGACAACAGCATTGAGGGGGAGGACACATGTAACTGATCACTGAAATACACCTGCACAGTCAGAGGAGGAAATAGGACATTGCTACGACTATCAAGCAATCCAATGTACCACACATTCCCCTACATCAGCTGTACACATTACCAATGCTGACATCCATATCGTGCCATAACAATGCTATGCATAGTATATGCTACATTTCAACTACATATAAGTGGATGTGAAAGATCAGAGACTGGGGCTGGTCCAGATTGTTAAGTGTGCTGCTAGTGCTATCACCGCACCCACAGCCAGTGTAAGGTCTCACCATGAGAATGGAAGTAGACGGAGCGTTGAGTAGGACAAGAAGGTGGCAATTCACTTTTTGGCCAAAACCAGCATCTAGAGGATGTGATGCTGACAAGTCTACTAACTGACCACAATACATGTGACATGCAGGTGAGGCATAGGCCTGGGAGAATGCCCATCTGAAAGTCTGGATCAATGAACAGGAACCAAGATCACAATGTGAAATCATCACAAGGCAGTCATGTCACATCACAAATGCCACAACACAGACACACTAATTGTACCCTATTTCATTGGAGAGGACGATGGATCTCCTGCGGATATGCCTGTCCAGGACTACCCTGATGACATGGATGACGAGCTGACAAACATCAGCCACCAGACCCTCCAAGATGTCCTTGGAACCCTCCAGACCCCACCTTCAGTCACAAGGAGGAGCACAGAACAAGCAGCCATCACAGAGGACCCACCCACAACCCCAATTGTACAACCTGCAGCTCTAAAACAGCTGAGGACTCAGACGACACAGGCACCAGCTTTGAGAGAACTGTAGTTGGAGTACAGCGGGAGCTGGCCAAGGAGGTGCGGGTGGGGATGTAAAATATGGCAGCCAGCCTTGAGGGGATGCGTTTGTGCATGATGTCATCTGCAGATCAGGCAGCAGCCGTGCAAGCGCTAACATCCATCCTGCAAGGACTACAACAAACTGTAAAGGAATTCACCACTGCAGTAAGAGAGTTACCACAACACCTCGCACCCCAAACCTTCCACTGCATGCACAAATGCTATCATGACCCCCTCAGGGCCGACCTGGCTGCCTACCATCGTGATGTGGCTGCTATTCTTAAGAACCAGCAGATCTTCCTGGCAGCAGTACTGCCCTTAATACCCCCACAGGTAGCAGCTACCGGGATGTCCGACTCCACGTCTACACACACTGAGAAGATGAAGACATGGAACAGATCCCCTTCACACGTAAAAGTACCCGGAAGCACTAGTCCCTGCCACATGGCCACCTATTACCAAGGTCCTGCGCTTCGTAACATGCCAATCTTGCAACAACTGTACTCAAGTACTGTTCTGCAAACCACTGTCTATCTTGTCAGCCTGCCTTGTGATTGTCTCTCACTAACTCATTGGCAAATCCTGTCCTTCTGCACTGTCTGACACTTCACCCCAGCATGTCCAATGATTTGTCCTTTAGCACTTGTGTAGGATCACAATGAAGATGTCACTACAATGGACTAACAATCATGGACAATGTACATATAGCACTACAGCACTTTTCAGTAAATAGCACTTACACAACCACTTTGTCTCAGTGTAATGTGACACATCAACCGTGCAGGGCTTTTCCCTGTGAGGCACCCACTCCTGGACAGCTGCAGGGTGAAGCCAGGCATCCAACCGCTGTGAGGGCTGGTGTGGAGATTAAGCAAGCTATTGCCCCGAGTTACAGAGTGGACCCATTAATTAGATGAGGCACTGAGGCAAGAATTATCTGGTCCAAGGGAATTGAGCCCAAGAATCACCAAGGTGGGAATTGAACCCTGGCCCTGGGCCAGATCTCTGCATCAGAGTCTGCCACTCTAACCATTGTGCCACACTTCTCCACTGGGACAACAGCTACTAACCTAAACACATACTATCCTATACTAAACAACTATATATTTTTTTGTTTAAAATGTTTTTTTTCTTCTTTTGAACACACAAGAACCCCAATATTGACCCCCACCCACCCACCAACACACTCAAAAAGAAATAGTAGAAATATTCAGGACACCCCACCCACTAACACTAACTAAACTAACATCCTTTACTAACCTAACACTAAGCCCCCTTACCCCACAAAGTATAAGGATCAGGAAAGAGGAGGGAGGGGAGGGGAGGGGAGGGAATCATGTCCGTCAGCACTGCTACAGGATGGACCTCCGGAGGGTCCTCTTGATTGACTGCACCCGCCGGTTGACATGTCGCACCTCCTGACGCAGTCGACTCATCTTACGCAGGACACGGTCCAATTTACGCTGCATATGTACAAAAGCAGCAGGGTCAATAGCTGCAGCTGGGGTGGTCTGGGTGCCAGCCGAGGAAGTGTGGGGCCATGTAGTGTCCATGGCTGTGGGCTGCCCTGCAGGTGGTGCTGTGGTAGGGCCTAGAGCACTTGCTGAGGTGGTTGCCGCAACGGTCCCAGCTTCTGGTGGTGCCATCTGGGTGGTAGTGGTGGTGGCTGTGGTGAGCAAAGAAGGGACGCCTTGTGGAAATGCCCTCCAGGCTCCGGAGGCCCGTTCGTGCCGGTATCTGCGGCCCATTTTTCGGTACCCAGACTCTACTTGAAGTATGTGCTGATACCTCATTGCCCGCCGTTAAAACTCCTTGACCTGGATGGGTGTCATACTTGCAGCTGTGAAGACAAATAGAAAAACTACGCTCGAGGGGTCAGGGGGGGTCAAGTCTCCAAAACCCTCTGCGCCCTCGTAGCCCTCTTACAAAATTATCCCCGCCATCATAAAACCATTGTGGCTGGGGACTTCAACGTCACATTCGAACCCCTTGACTGGGACGATCTCAGGTCCACCCGTGAGGAAGATCAAGTCTGGTCTATCCCCGCCCTGTCCATTGCACCCATCAAAAGGTGGACGTCGGTTGCGATTCAGGTAAAATCATTGACCATGGAGTTTGGACTCAGGGCGCTAAATGGCAGAACTAATTCAGACACCAACGGTAGTCACACATACAACAAAACGAACCACACCAGCAGAATCGATTATTGCCTATTCGATATAAGATTATGGCCTCTAGTCATCGATATGACAATCATCGAAAGGACCGAAAGTGATCACAACCCTCTTTCTGTCCACACATTAGCCCTAGGTAACCTCCCAGCCACGTCTAACCCCGCAGCAGTAGCACCCGAGGGTATTAACCTGGCCAACAACAAAAGACACCTAAAATGGGTCAATATTGTGGCCCGGCCCGCACTCATCAATGCTGCCAACAACACCCTAAAATCCACACTAAGGGACCTAGAGGCAGGTTCTGCAACACCCCACCAGGAAATTAGCTCAATCCACACCTCCTGCTTTAGGGATATCGCAACCCACTTCTCAGCACCCCCAGCCCACGACGACAAACGACCCAAAGCCAGGCACCGCTGGTTCAACAAAACGTGCCGGTCCCTAAACAAGCGCCTAGTTCAAGCCATTAAATCCAAGGACCCCATCGCCATCCGCGTAGCTAGGAAGTCCTATAAATCTGCAATATGCATAGCCAAGCGTGATCAAGATAGCAAATGGTGGACATCACTCAGCGACGCTGTGCGCGAGAGAAATTATAGTCTGTTCTGGTCCCTGGCAGCGCGAGGCCCCGAAACCAGTGGTTTGGACATCACAACCAATATTGCCCCAAGAGACTGGATAGCCCACTTTAGTAGTCTGTACTCCCCTGATCATGATAGCCCCACCTCTGTTTGTACGGGCCCCCTCCTATTTCACTCGTTAGCACCAACCACCGCAGCACCCCTGTTGTTCTCCCAAAGTGATATAACTTACTCTCTAAGCACTCTAAAACGCGGCAGGGCCCCTGGTTCAGACTGCGTCCCAGCAGACCTATTCTCAACAGACCTAGCATCCTGGTCAAGATATCTCACCATTCTAGCTAACGCAATAGCATCTGGGGCGCCAATTCCCGACTCTTGGAAAGCGGCCATCGTTATTCCAATCTTTAAAAAGGGCGACAGATCTCTTCCCTGTAACTATAGACCCATTAGTCTAATTGACTGTGTCCAAAAAGTCTTCTGCCACTGCCTCCTAGGGAAGATAGAAGAATGGATAATTGACCACGATATCCTTAGCCCCCTCCAAGCCGGTTTCCGAAAGAAGATTTCCACCACTGATCAAGCCCTCAGATTCCTATTATTATATTGGAAAACAGTGTTCATCGGTAAAGGCAGCCTTTATGTAGCTTTCGTGGATCTCAAATCTGCTTTTGACCTAGTACCTCGCAACAAACTGTGGGTCACTCTCTCTCGGATGGGAATCCCGGAACACATCCTTGCCATTTTGATACGACTCCACGAGGACAACTACGCACAAGTCAGGTGGGGCAACAAGGGCCAACTTACCGATAGAATCCACGTCTCTAGGGGTGTGCGGCAAGGTTGCGTACTTGCCCCGACCCTCTTTTCCCTGTACATCAACGAAATTGTCCCCTCCCTCCTCAGACTGCAGGCTGACGCACCTTCACTTGGCACACAAAAAATCCCAGTCTTACTCTTTGCCGATGACACTCTCTTGATATCTAAGACCCCTAGCGGTCTAAGGAAACTCCTTGCGTGCTTCGAGCATTTCTGTTCATCCCAGGGACTCGAAATCAACGCAACGAAAACCAAACTAATGACCCTTAATCCCCACAGATCTTTCAAAGGGAAATTTACTCTAGAGGGCTCCTCACTCGAGAAGGTGGGCATTTTCAGCTACCTGGGCATAACACTCACTGACAACATGTCCTGGAAGCCACACATAGGAAAACAAGCCCTTAAATTAAGACAAACAACTGGGGCTCTACTAAAAAACTTCCACCTCTCACACACAAAACCAATTCGCCCAGCATTACAATTATACGAAGCCCAGGCAGTTTCCTCAGCGCTCTACGGGGCTGAACTTTGGGGTTATACCAAAACCCAAGACCTAACCACCGCTGAAAACAACTTCTTAAGAAACCTTGTGTCCCTTCCGCTAAGCACCCCACTGTTCCCTCTTTTCAAGGACCTCGGCATCAAACGCATTGGTCACAAAGCCCGCCTGCGACCTCTGCTGTACTGGCGGCGTCTCTGGACCACCCCGGAACTTGTCATCTTCACCGAAGCTCTACAGGTCATCCTAAAAGCCGACCACCTGCACAGAATCCCCTGGCTACGATCCATCAAGGATTTACTCCACTCTATCGGGCTCGATGATCTCTGGAACTCACCAGCCACGTCAGTCTTTCCCTCGAAAAGCGAACTAAAGAAACTTTACTGGCAAAGGGCTAACAACGAAGACACTCGGGCTGCACTCCACACTACATTATCTTGTGACTTTGCCAACCTAAAAGAGTCATGCAAGTACGAAACTTTTTGGGACCTAATCACGGCCCCAAGGGAAAGGAAACTGTACTTCCAGCTCCGCATTGGAACACTCCCATTAAGACTTTTCACCAGCAGCTGGTCACACAACGAATCCACCGCATGCCCTGCTTGCAAAGCCCCCGTGGAGAATCTCCCTCACCTCCTTTTTGCATGCCCCGCGTATACTGCCCCCCGTAGGAAATGGCTGGCCCCGGCATGCAGACTACTGGGAGCACGCTGCTCTGCGCTAGCTCTGCGAATCCTTAGATCAGACACCAGACCAACGCTAGTGATCGCTATCGCCAAATTCCTCGGAGCTAGTTGGCTTATTAGAGGGAAAACTCTCCTGGACAAAGACCCCAAATAAGACTGTCCCAACATCCTGCAGAGTGCATTTCACTTCATTTCATTTTTTCTAATTTCATTCCATTTTATTCTATCTCATTTTTATTCCATTTTAATTTTTATTTATATTTCATTCCCTTTTTATCACCATATTTACCTGCAATTTTATTTTATCATGTGCATTTATTTGTATTTATTACTGCTCGCGCTTTTTTGGCTCTTGTAGCCGCAATAAAGCTTCTTTGAATTGAAATAGAAAAACGAACATTAGGAACTGCATTGTGTGAAATGCCACAAGAAGTAAATCAGACAATACATCTATTGTACTTGTAACAGCTCATATCATCATACAGATCATTGATTGTCCCTGAGGAAGTACATGGCAAGCCAACCTACAAAGGTTCTATCACACATAGCACATCCAAACCCTACAAGATGAGTTACAACTAGCATGATTTTGGCATCTATGTTCTGCCAGTTGTCAGCTAACAATCATGCAGCACATCCTCCGCCAATGCAGGGCTACAAATGTCATTGTAGGGGATGGAAATCTAGGGCCACATGATCTGCAAGTTGTAAATGGACTTGCTAGTATAGTACTCATGTGGGAAACATGAGTGTGTATACTAGGTTCAGACAAAAGATTCACTGATTTACATGTCTGTGTACCAAACTTGTATGATCAGTCCTAGGTACACTATTCACAAACCCATGCCTGTGTTTGTCGGTGTGGGGTGGACTAACAACTAACAATTTCAAACAACAAGGACACCCAGGAAGCTTAGGAAAGCTGGACATGTGTTTGGCTCAACACACACACCACAGGTAAGGAGTATCTCCAAATAGGAGACAGCAAACCCTTGACCAATCCCAGCGCCACACCTGTCTGGAAATGCAGACCTCTGTCCACATCATTTACTACCAGTAAACCATGACTTACAACAAACACAGAGATGCAAGAACACCACTGGCGATGAGTTGCACGCACACCTAGGCCATTGCACTGAAGTGCCACATACTTGTAGCACTTCATGTGGAGCTACATGCTGCTAGGAAGTTCAACCTACAGTTTAATCAATACATTAGTGAATTGGGAAGCAGAAGTCTGTGGGTAAGCATTTTGCAGCCCCATTGTGGGAGAATGTGGCTCTGACTGGCTGACTAAATCACAAATTAGGTCCAGTGCGACTCTTTCTGATACAAGTGTTATCCACATGACTCACTCTATTCACATTGCGGGGCCTACAGGACTAACCTAGAATCCCTAGATTGCCCATCTCAAAGATGGTGATAAAATGAAATTCCACTCATGGAACAAAAAAAAAGATTGGCCAGCGCATCACACCTTGCTAAGTGTTCTACACACAGGAGTCCATCACACATCACCAGCAAACACAACACATAACAGACATATCAACACTTATTGGAGTTGACTGGGTCCTCGAATCTAGCCACCTCGCCAACAGTGTTGGGTGCCGGTCCACCTGTAAGGCACGGAAGGCAGACATGTGCTCAATTTCTGTGCACTGTACAACAATTCCAAAGACAAATACTATGTGTAAGATTACATAAGTAAGTAAAGCCACTCAGACATTATGATACTGCATCCGATATAGCACGGCTAACATGTACATACCATGGGTGTCCAGTGAGTGTTACACACATATCTGCACACATGCAGTGGCCCTAACTATCATGTGGTGGCAAACATGCTCCTTCATTAGTGAGCAGACATAATAATGGAGTGTATTCGTCTCATCATGTGTATCCAAGAGAGACATCCAAAGCCACTTTCCTTGAGGATTGCATTACCAGTCAACCAGCCATTGTGCCCATGGCAAATTTATGACACACAGGTACAATGTACAGAGGGGCAGGGACAGTTGTTAGCCCTCATGTTGTTACAGTTTCTTCATTTGATGTGGCCCAGCTATGATGAGTTGCACCAACCATAGAGATATGAACACATGTGCATACCTTTGGCCTGCCATCCCTAAACGAAAGGTGGAACAACAAACACCAAATACCAGTCTAAGATGTTAGCTGAGGGCAGCTAGAACTTGTTCCCTATGTGTCCAAATCCAGATCTGACATGTATCCGAAATGAAGAAGGGCCACAATAATCCCTAAGATTTTTGGAATTTCCGTGATCTCTTTCCTTACACATTCACCAGACACACATGAGACATATGTTTGGGCCACATTGCTATCATCAATTGACGTGAAGCCTGGACTCATTTTCAGCCTCATGTAGTGTTTCAAAAGTCAGTCTAGCTGTTGCGTCAACAAATGTTAGTAATGAATTGGAAACTTCTATACCTCACAGGCAAATGTGACCTATATCTATATATAATTGGCTCCTGATTTGTGTTGCTGTTTGACACAAAGGCGGCACCAACTTACATAATGCAAAAGTATTCAGTAAGTTTGCAGAGCTCTTGCTTCCTAACAGCTAGCAATTGTGGTCCGTAACATAGTACATAAATGACCCTGTATGTTTCCGAAGCATTCCACACACTCAACAATATTGCCAGCAGATATTGTAAAAATCATCTGATGTCACTACAGAGCATTTAACCGTGCACATTTACATGATTTGTACTCACCAACAGGGCCACCAATCACAATCCCCAGGTGGTCCAGCAGATCTTGCTCCCTGGAGATAAGGTCAGCCCAGCGGTGCTTCAGCTGGTGGTCATTCCTTGGTGTCCGATAAATGCGTTGCAGGTGATGCAAGACCTTTGCCCACCGAAGCCTTTGTGCCTCAGTGTGATACCCCTGTATCACCCACCCACCTGCCTCAATCATAAGGTGGGAAATGGCACACCAGCCATATAAAACCACCCAGCTCCTCCTCACCCATCTTGCCAAGACGAGGCCTACCCAACATCTTAGCAGCAAAAGATAAATAGAGATAAAAAGGAACAAAGGAGAATAGGGGGAAAGTAGAATAGGAAAAACTTAAACTAAACAACTAAAACAGCCCAACTAGACCCAAACTAATACTACCCACAACAGACTCCAAACAAAACAAAGACAATACTATACAACACAATTGTACACAAAAAACACTCAGACAGGATACAACAACAATTTTTTACTCACAAAAAGACAAGAAATGGACTATAGGAAAGTACCATCTTGCCTGGCATGTTACCCCTGTTTTTCACTGTATGTATGTTGATATAGCCCTTGTGTCACTGGGATCCTGCTAGGCAGGACCCCAATGCTCATAGTATGTGCCCTGTATGTGTTCCCTGTGTGGTGCCTAACTGTATCACTGAGGCTCTGCTAACCAGAACCTCAGTGTTTATGCTCTCACTGCTTTCTAAATTTGTCACTGCAGGCTAGTGACTAAATTTACCAATTCTCATTGGCACACTGGTACACAAATATAATTCCCTTGTATATGGTACTTAGGTACCCAGGGTATTGGGGTTCTTGGAGATCCTTATGGGCTGCAGCATTTCTTTTGCCACCCATAGGGAGCTCAGACAATTCTTACACAAGCCTGCCACTGCAGCCTGAGTGAAATAACGTCAACGTTATTTCACAGCCATTTTTCACTGCACATAAGTAACTTATAAGTCACCTATATGTCTAACCTTCACCTGGTGAAGGTTGGGTGCCAAGTTACTTAGTGTGTGGGCACCCTGGCACTAGCCAAGGTGCCCCCACATCGTTCAGGGCAAATTCCCCGGACTTTGTGAGTGCGGGGACACCATTACACGCGTGCACTATACATAGGTCACTACTTATGTATAACGTCACAATGGTAACTCCGAACATGGCCATGTAACATGTCTAAGGTCATGGAATTGTCACCCCAATACCATTCTGGTATTGGGGGGACTATTCCATGATCCCCCGGGTCTCTAGCACAGAACCCGGGTACTGCCAAACTGCCTTTCCAGGGATTCCACTGCTGCTGCTGCCAACCCCTCAGACAGGATTCTGCCCTCCTGGGGTCTGGGCAGCCCCGGACCAGAAAGGCAGAACAAAGGATTTCCTGTGAGAGAGGGTGTTACACCCTCTCCCTTTGGAAATAGGTGTGAAGGGCAGGGGAGGAGTAGCTTCCCCCAGCCTCTGGAAATGCTTTGATGGGCACAGATGGTGCCCATCTCTGCATAAGCCAGTCTACACCGGTTCAGGGATCAATCAGCCCTGCTCTGGTGCAAAACTGGACAAAGGAAAGGGGAGTGACCACTCCCCTGACCAGTACCTCCCAGGGGAGGTGCCCAGAGCTCCTCCAGTGTGTCCCAGACCTCTGCCATCTTGGAAACAGAGGTTTTGGGGGCACACTGGACTGCTCTGAGTGGCCAGTGCCAGCAGGTGACATCAGAGACCCCCTCTGATAGGCTCTTACCTTTCTTGGTAGCCAATCCTCCTTTCTTGGTAGCCAATCCTCCTTTTCTGGCTATTTTAGGGTCTCTCCTCTGCGGTATTCTTCAGATAACAAATGCAAGAGCTCACCAGAGTTCCTCTGCACTTCCCTCTTCAACGTCTGCAAAGGATCGACCGCTGACTGCTCCAGGATGCCTGCAACACCGCAACAAAGTAGCAAGACGACTACCAGCAACATTGTAGCGCCTAATCCTGCCGGCTTTCTCGACTGTTTCCTGGTGGTGCATACTCTGGGGGTCACCTGCCTTCACCCTGCACTGGAAGCCAAGAAGAAATCTCCCGTGGATCGACGGAATCTTCTCCCTGCTAACGAAGCCACCAAAAGACTGCATCAACGGTCCTCTGGGTCCCCTCTCATCCTGACGAGCATGGTCCCTGGAACACAGGAACTCAATCCAAGTGACTCCTACAGTCCAGTGATCCTTCAGTCCAAGTTTGGTGGAGGTAAGTCCTTGCCTCCCCACGCTAGACTGCAAACCTGTGTACTGTGTGATTTGCAGCTGCTCCGGCTTCTGTGCACTCCTCCAAGGATTCCTTCGTGCACAGCCTAGCCCGGGTCCCCAGCACTCCATCCTGCAGTGCTCAACCCTCTGAGTTGGATTCCGACGTCGTGGGACCCTCCTTTGTGACTCTGAGTCAGCTCTGGCTCACAAATCATCTAAGTGCCTGCTCTGGTACTTCTGCGGGTCCTGCCTGCTTCTGTGGGGGCTCTCTGAGTTGCTGACTGCCCCCTCTGTCTTCTCCTCCAAAGGGCCACATCCTGGTCCTTCCTGGTCTCCAGCAAAAACCTCTACCGTGACCCTTGCAGCTAGCAAGGCTTGTTTGCGGTATTTCTGTGTGGGAAAACTTCTGCAACCTTTAGCACACTGTGGGGCATCTTCCATCCAAAGGAGAAGTTCCTAGCTCTCTTCGTTGTTGCAGAATCCTAAGCTTCTTCCGTCCGGAGGCAGCTTCCTTGCACCTTTATCCGGGGTTTCCTGGGCTGCTGCCCCCCCGGACACTATCGCAACTCTTGGACTTGGTCCCCTTGCAGGTCCTCAGGTCCAGGAATCCGTCTTCAGTGCTTTGCTGGTGTTTGTGGTTCTTGCAGAATCCCCCTATCACGACTATTGTGTCCTTTTGGGGTAGTAGGTGTACTTTACTCCTACATTTCAGGGTCTTGGGGTGGGGTATCTTGGAGACCCTGACTCTTACAGTCCCAGCGACCCTCTATAAGCTCCCATAGGTCTGGGGTCCATTTGTGATTCGCATTCCACTTTTGGAGTATATGGTTTGTGTTGCCCCTAGACCAATGTTCACCTATTGCATCCTATTGTAATTCTACACTGTTTACATTACTTCCCTTACTATTACTTACCTGTTTTGGGTTTGTGTACATATGACTTGTGAATATTACTTACCTTCTAACTGAGGGTACCCACTGAGATACGTTTGGCATATTATCATAAAAATAAAGTACCTTTATTTTTAGTAACTCTGAGTATTGTGTTTTCTTATGATATTGTGCAATATGATATAAGTGGTATAGTAGGAGCTTTGCATGTCTCCTAGTTCAGCCTAAGCTTTGCCATAGCTACCTTCTATCAGCCTAAGCTGCTAGAAACACCTCTATTCTACTAATAAGGGATAACTGGACCTGGCACAGGGTGTAAGTACCACAAGGTACCCACTATTAGCCAGGCCAGCCTCCTACATGGACCACACAGGAGACAAAAGCACAATTTGACCAGACAAAACTCTCAACACAGCCACACAGTCAGGAAGTATCACAGACTGCAAAGTGAAAGTGAAAGTACAACCCCTGTACATAATCTGTAAACAGGATATCCTATTACATCACTTCCTACCTAAAATGGCGGCCGTTTTTATCGTTATGCGTAAAAAAAATTGACGCATACAGTCTGGGCGTCATTTGTTTTAACGCACAAGAGTAGAAATGAGCCCGCATCCATATGTTTGGAAATAGTTTAGCACTTAACCAATTTTCTGAGGTACAGTGTGGAAGAGTCAATGGTGTTTTCCGGGCATTATGCGTCGTTTTTCGGGCATAAGCATCAGTTTTTTTACACTTGTACGTCATTTTTTTACACGTATGCGTCAAAATTTCAGGTCATTAACTGGGTTTGGGTAATTTTACCATTTTAATGTTATGTTACATTTGTGACACAACTGAGATAGGCTGATTGCACCCACTTTGGTCATGACAGTGGATGGGCACATGTGAGACATCATACTACTGCGGACCATGATCCGCTACTTCATTTATAGGATTTTCACTCTTGACTGAAGCACTAGATGGCCAAACGTGTGGCTTACATATCTGTATTGCACAAATTGGGCATGTTTGGCGTCAGGAGAGGACAGTAAGGTGACGCACATAAGTACAATACCTCAATGCCTATGGCTCAATGTGTGTGCATTGGCTACTAATGTAGTTGTTGACCCACTGTGTGTGCATCACAAGATGTATCATTGCAAATATGCTTGTATGAATGTGAAGTCAATGTGTCCAACCCTCAGATGCAAGTCAGTGTGGAAATGCGAGAGGACATGTGTTAGTCATACATGTAGCAACGTCTGTTGTGTGCACTTCCTAGTTTTTGGGTAACGTAAACACCACAAATGACAAAGCATGCACTGGATAGATGGCAGACGCTTGTTCATGTCAATGGTCCTAAACTTGCCCATCACATTTCCTGGAATTTTGGATACTGCTTCCTAGGCACTTGTTGGTGAACCGACCGTGAGTCAGGCACATGTACAGACTAAGGGGGTCATTCCGACCCTGGCGGTCCATGACCGCCAGGGCCGTGGACCGCGGAAGCACCGCCAACAGGCTGGCGGTGCTTCCTGGGCCATTCTGACCGTGGCGGTAAAGCCGCGGTCAGAAAAGGGCAACCAGCTGTTTCCCGCCGGTTTACCCCTGGCCCAGGGAATCCTCCATGGCGGCGCTGCTTGCAGCGCCGCCAATTAGGATTCCGACCCCCTTCCCGCCATCCTGTTCCTGGCGGTTTTTACCGCTAGGAACAGGATGGCGGGAACGGGTGTCGTGGGGCCCCCTAACAGGGCCCCAAAAAGATTTTCAGTGTCTGCTTTGCAGACACTGAAAATCGCGACGGGTGCCACTGCATCCGTCGCACCCCTACAACTCCGCCGGCTCCATCCGGAGCCGGCTTCATTGTTGAGGGGGGTTTCCCGCTGGGCCGGCGGGCGGCCTTCTGGTGGTCGCCCGCCTACCCAGCGGGAAAGCCAGAATGACCGCCGCGGTCTTTTGACTGCGGTGCGGTCTTTTGGCGGCTTCCGCCCGGCGGGTGGCGTCCGCCGCCCGCCGGGGTCGGAATGACCCCCTAAGTGGTTACCATGTTATTGACACGGAAAGCCAAAGGTGAACCACAAATGTAATATCACACCACAGTTGTGGTCATATGACTGAGCCACAACTCTCCTGTGGCAGTGGTGGACCAGCAGACGAAGCCGCACGTGGCCACATATTTCCAGTGATCAATTGCACAGAGGTGTCTGGTTCATGTGTGTGGTCCAATGTTGATCCTCTATATTTGTATGGGTCTATGTTGTCACAGTTACGTCCAGGTCTCATCATGAGTCAGTGGCGGCTATTCCTGTGTCTACTGAGTATCCTTCGGAGATCAATGGAAGTAAAGCCAATGAGGACATAAGAACCTACATGGGGATGGTCCCACCCTCTCACTGCAGACGTGTTATGAGACTGTCAACAGGGCAACCTTGGTGTGCTGAGTGAGATCATATCTCAGGAGTCATATTCCAGCAGGTGTCATTACAACATTTGTACACAGGTTGGCCTGTAAAGTTCCCACTGCATCTGGGAACATCATAGCCTCTGTGTTGATTAATCTTGCAGCTATTCAGCATGCACAGCCCATCAATATGTTGTGAGCAATGCGATTCAGCTTGTGAACTGTCAGGGTCCTAACATGCGTGGACTTTTCATGCACATTATCAGAGGTTGCTGGTTCTGCTGGAGGCACCATACCCAATCCCTGCATACGGCCCTGGTACACTGTCACACTTTATCGCTCATGCATGCATGAGACCCAGACAAGGGATAGGCCATGATTTGGGTATTTGGAGACAAGTTCCCAACTATGGTACGATAAAAAAGCAGATTATGCTATACAATGTATTTGAGTATGCATTGATGAACCACCTGACAAAATGCCCCAGAGGAATGTGAAAGTTGAGAAAGCAAGCATGATAAGTATGTAGCCACAAGGAACCTTTAGGGTAACGCACAGACAGGTGCCAGTCAGGCTGACAGGATGCAGGGTCAATCAGGATACAGCAATTTCACAAGGTACATACTCAGTGGTCTGACTGGTCGGAGGAAGAACAAGACAGTTGACATGGAAAACTGTGTTTGTCCTGTGTTTTGGAAGGTGACACATAAACCCAAGGGCTGTGTTACACTGCTTATTATTCTAGCAATGCATAAAAGTGTAATCGACAAAATGGCAGCTTCTATGCTGTTCTAAGCATCTGCAAGGGCAGTGCATGTTCAAATGGGTGGTCTGCATGGAGGTGCTCACAGGTGTGTGCTGCATCAGTTTCTCACAAGTCCTGTAGGTGAGATTTGAGTTCAAATGGCCAACAGTACCTTTCACATGGGAAGCAAACCACAGGTGATAACAGGGCTTAGAGACTACAAGCTAGTGCATTATTTAACCTGACGTCCATGCAGACAGATGTACTATGACTAAGGCATACCATACAAAAGGGTGAAGCACACTGGATTACTATTGTTAGTCTGTGTGTGTGTAGAGGAGGTGTAGCCGGGCGTCCGCCGACGCAGGTCCCCGTACGGCTACAGGGATCGAATTGCCATACCCCCGGGGCACAAGCAAAAGCCTCGGGGGCGTGACATCAGACGGAGGAAGCCGCATTGAAAAACTAGAAAGGAACAACGGACTAAAGAGAGCAGGAAGTCAAGAGACGCAGGAACAAGAAGGAACGGGATGGAGAGAAAGAAAAAGCCGAGAGCCGACGAGCATGGAAACTAAGTCCGACACGGAAGGAGAACCGCGAGGGACGGACAAAAACCCCAGGGCGTCTCCCGCCCCTGACGAAGCAAAGTCGGGAGACCGCGACACAGCCAGCCGCGTCCCCGGAGGGACGTGGCCCATACAGGTACGTTCGTACCAAAACTGGGAATTCCTGCCTCAGTGGTTACGGGGGGCAGGGGCTAAAAAGGGGAATACCGGGAGGGTAGAAGGAAGGTCCTGTAAGGAAGGGGAAAGCCTGTGATCCGGGGACAGCCACAGTAATCCCCCTTCTCCCCCTCTTAACCTCACGGAAAGCCCAAAAAGAAAGGAAAAGAGAGGGCAGAGAAGACACCACTCGAAAGGAGAGAGAAACCTAGGCACCTCACGGGAAGGTGATGCACACCAATTGAATGAAAGTTACCTCACCCCAACCCCCATGTACCTACCCTCACCCCCTATTAACCCGCTAGAGACCTTACTTACCTCTACACTTACCTATTCTCCGTTCTGCTTTTATTTTGGGAGACACTCCTCTACTTCCACTCGAGACCAGACAGGAATCCCTTCAAATCAGGACCAGACCACAGCGGGACCACGAACGGAGCCTGAGAAGGAGAGAGAAGGAGAAAGGGATACTGGGTGAACATAAGAGGAAGTTAACCTGCGGAACAAACAGAGAAAAAAGAAAACCCAGCCTTGATAACGAATAAATAAATCATTCATCCCCCTCAAACTACACCTATCGAATTATTCCAATATCTTTCATACTCGGAGATAAAGAACCCGCTACAGTGGTGTCAGAAGTGGGATATTGGAATAGGCGAAAGAATCGATAGAGACCATGGAGGGTACCCCTACAATAGCTGACATGATGCAGCAATTAGCTGAGGGACAAAGACACCTGCAGATCGTGTGGGAGGAGCAGCAGAAAGAAGCAAAAGTGGAACGAGAAGCCCTACAGAATGCCCTTAAAAGTCAGGCCACAATCATGGCCAACAACCAGTTGGTACATGAGAATGCACTAAAAAGCCTCACGGATACCATTGCGGCCACTCGAGTACATCCGAACTTACCCAGCTCAGTCTTACAGAGGTATCAGGAAGGCGAAGACCCGGACGCCTTCTTTACCTACTTTGAACGCGTTGCCACTTCTGCCACCTGGCCTCAGGATCGATGGGGACAGTACATCGCTCCTTTACTGACGGGGACACTCCAAGCCATGTACCAAGCGGTAAACCCGGGTGGCACAACACCCTATCAGGACATTAAAAAGAGTATCCTGGAGTGGGTGGGCTTTGACACAGAACATTACCGGGTCAGGTTTAGGAAAGCCAAGTGGGGACCCTCCGAGAATCCCAGGGCATTATACTTTCGGATTAAAGATTTGGGTCTCAAATGGCTAGGACCCATTGGGACTAATAGGGAAGATATCATTGAGGTTGTCCTCTTAGAGCAATATCTAGACGCCCTCCCCACCAATACCTGCAACTGGATCAAGCAACACCCGAGCCCTGATGCTAACACTACCATTGAGTTAGCCTGTGCCTTCCACCGCTCCCTCGAGCTCAAGACGCCCCTCCCACGTACACCACCTAATCCCATCCGACAGAATCCCGGACAAACCTTGTCCCTAGGGCGAAGATTGGTAGAAGACCTAGGAAAACCTCGAGCGACTGAGAGACCGTACATACAGCAACCTCAATGTTTTAGTTGCGGAGAGTGGGGTCATATCGCCCGGGTTTGTCCTCTAAAAACTGAAAAACCTGAACCTATGGAGATAGGGGTTACCAGAGGAAGGGTCTTCTTCACAGGGGGAAAAGAAACCCAGTACAAGAAAGAACTATTAATCAATGGGAGGTTAACAGTGGCCCTCATCGACTCAGGCTGCAGTCAGTCCGTAATTAGAGCCGATTTAATAGACAGTCATGCCTTCACTCCGGGACTCACTGTATCCATTTGTTGCATACATGGGGAAACAAGAGAATATCCCCTAATCTGGGCCACCCTTTCATGGGAAGAAAAAGAGACCCCCGTACGGATGGGTGTGGTTGAACGACTGGTTGAAGAAGCCATCATAGGAACAGATTTTAAGGACTTTTCGATACTTTTGGACAGTACAAGGAATAAAGAAGACATGAGTACCTGGTGGAGGAGTGCTCCCTTCTTTAACCTACCAATTCAACCTCCGGTTGTACGATACAAACCCACGAGAAGAGAAAAACGGGAAACAAGGAAATCCTATGCCCAAGGAGACTCGAGCCACGATGGGGTAATTACACGGGTCCATACCCTTACCGGTCTTCCCCCCTTCCGTAGTTGTCAAAGGGAAGATCCGAGTTTGATCAATGCCTGGAAAACTGCCAGACCCCGAAGTCCCAACGATAAGGGTCCATCTCTTACGATAGATAAAAATCTGTTATATCGAATCACTGGCCCTAACAGGCGTGAAAAGAAACAGCTACTAGTACCCGAACCTTATAGGCTGCAGGTACTACACCTGGCCCACAGTCAACCCGGGGGTGGTCACTATGGGAGGGAAAAGACGGAAGAATACCTGTTAAGAAGGTTCTACTGGCCTGGGGTCTTCTCTCAGATCAGAAAATTCTGTCAACAGTGCCCTAAATGTCAATTGATCGATCCCGGCCCAAAGAGAAGAGCCCCGTTGTAGCCCCTTCCCATTATTGACGTGCCCTTTTCAAGAATAGGAATGGACATCGTAGGTCCTCTTCTCACTTCTTCTAAAGGTTACCGTTATATACTAGTATTGGTAGACTACGCCACCAGATACCCCGAGGCCATCCCCATCACCAGTATTAACACCAAGAGTGTTGCTAATGCCATGATAGAATTCTTTTCCCGGATAGGATTTCCCCGAGAAATTTTAACCGACCAAGGTACCCAGTTCATGTCCAATTTAATGGCACAGGTTTGTCAACTGCTGGGGATTAAACAGTTGAGGACAGCGGTTTATCATCCGCAAACGGACGGGTTGGTCGAGAGATATAACCGCACCCTGAAAAATCTCTTAAAGAAATCAATTTCAGAATCAGGTAAAGATTGGGATAGGAAGCTCCCGTTAGTATTGTATGCCATCAGGACACATGAACAAGCCTCTACGGGACATAGCCCGTTCGAATTGTTGTTCGGGCGACAACCTAGGACGTTATTGGACATGGCAGCAGAGCAGTGGGAGGAGGAAGAGGACGGGGAAAAAGCCCTTTTAGAATATACCAGCGACTTAAAATCCCGGTTACAAACCGTATGGGAAAACGTTAGGGAACATATGGAGAGGGCCCAGGTTAAACAAAAGCGATATTACGATAGGAACACGCAATTGCGAACCTTTACAGAAGGGGACAGAGTATTGGTACTTCTCCCCAGTTCAGATAACAAACAGTTGGCAAAATGGCAGGGGCCCTATCAGGTGATAGGAGTGGTAACTCCTGTTACCTACAATGTCCAACTCTCGACCAATCCCAAAAGGTCACAGATCTTTCATGTCAATCTGCTAAAAAAATGGGAGGAACCTATAGTAGGCCAGATCACGGGAGGTTTAGTTAATACGGTCAAGGAACTAGAAATAGGATGGTGTCCCACTGACCGGCCCTCTAAGACCGAGGAACCCCATAGGAATACAGAAATCACGTCTCAACAGAACAGACAATGAACCCAACTCCTCAACGGTCATTCCCATTTGTTTTCACCGACCCCGGGTAAAACCACCCTAGTACAACATCAAATTATAACTCAACCTGGGAAGGTGGTTCGGTTCCGACCCTATCGTATCCCGAAGCTAGAAAGGTTCTGGTAGAAAAGGAAATAGAGAAGATGTTAGATCTGGGTATTATCGAGCCTTCCCAAAGTCCCTGGTGTTCTCCGGTGGTGTTAGTACCGAAACCGGACGGATCTATACGTTTTTGTATTGATTTCAGACAAGTCAATGCAGTATCTCAATTCAACACGTATCCCCTTCCAAGGGTAGACGAACTCCTAGAGAAATTAGGGAAGGCCAAATACATGTCTACCCTTGATTTGACTAAAGGCTACTGGCAAATTCCTTTAGCACAGGCAGATAAAGAAAAAACTGCCTTCTCTACCTCCTCAGGCCTATATCATTTTAATGTTCTCCCTTTCGGGTTACATGGGGCGCCCGCCACCTTCCAGCGACTCATAGATACCATCTTACGACCTCATACCGGATATGCAGCCGCCTATCTGGATGACATCGTCATTTATAGCGAAACTTGGAGTGACCATTTGACGCATTTAGATAAAATACTTACAGCCCTACAGAAAGCAGGACTGACAGCCAACCCATCCAAAAGCCGGCTAGCGTTTAATGAGATCTCCTACCTGGGATATCATATAGGGAGAGGTATCATTAAACCACAAATGAATAAAGTAGAGGCCATTTTACGCATAAACACCCCCACTACAAAGAAAGAGATCCGTTCGTTCCTAGGCCTAGTGGGGTACTATCGGAGATTTATACCACACTACTCCACCTTGGCAGCTCCCCTGACAGATCTATTGAAGAAAGGGCAGCCTAAAAACATCACGAGTCTCAACCCAGCGCAGTCCCATAGTTACCATACCCTACAACGGTGTCTTACTACTCAGCCTGTTTTAAAGTGTCCTGAGTTTGATCTCCCGTTTCATCTGCAAACGGATGCCTCGGACGTGGGACTGGGGGCTGTACTTTTTCAGAAAGATAAGGACGGCGTAAGTCACCCGGTAGTCTTTATTAGTCGAAAGCTTTTTCCCGGAGAACAGAAATATCCCATAATTGAACGTGAGTGTCTCGCCATCAAGTGGGCGATCGAAAGCTTACAATACTACCTTCTAGGAAGATCTTTTTTGTTATATACAGACCACGCTCCTCTTACCTGGCTCTCAAGGTATAAAGATACCAACGTTCGAATTCTGAGATGGTTCATGGAGCTTCAACCTTTCTCCTTTCAGGTTTGCCATCTCCCTGGGGAATCTTATGGGTTAGGCGGATTATTTGTCCAGGTTCCCGGGCCCTCTGGGTCTCGAACAGCGCCATTCTAGGGAGGGGATGTGTAGCCGGACATCCGCCGACGCAGGTCCCCGTACGGCTACAGGGATCGAATTGCCATACCCCCGGGGCACGAGCGAAAGCCTCGGGCGTGACATCAGATGGAGGAAGCCGCATTGAAAAACTAGAAAGGAACGACGGACTAAAGAGAGCAGGAAGTCAAGAGACGCAGGAACAAGAAGGAACGGGACAGAGAGAAAGAAAAAGCCGACAGCCGACGAGCACGGAAACGAAGTCCGACACGGAAGGAGAACCGCGAGGGATGGAGAAAAACCCCAGGGCACCTCCCGCCCCTGCCGAAGCAAAGTCGGGAGACCACGAGACAGCCGGCCGCGTCCCCGGAGGGACGTGGCCCCTACGGTACGTTCGTACCAAAACTGGGAATTCCTACCTCAGTGGTTACGGGGGACAGGGTCTAAAAAGGGGAATACTGGGAGGGTAGAAGGAAGGTCCTGTAAGGAAGGGGAAACCCTGTGATCCGGGGACAGCCACAGTAATCCCCCTTCCTCCCCTCTTAACCACACGGAAAGCCCAAAAAGAAAGGAAAAGAGAGGGCAGAGAAGACACCACTCGAAAGGAGAGAGAAACCTAGGCACCTCACGGGAAGGTGATGCACACCAATTGAATGAAAGCTACCTCACCCCAACCCACATGTACCTACCCTCACGCCCTATTAACCCGCCAGAGACCTTACTTACCTCTACAATTACCTATTTTCAGTTCTGCTTTTATTTTGGGAGACACTCCGCTACTTCCACTCGAGACCAGACAGGAATCCCTTCAAATCAGGACCAGACCACAGCGGGACCACGAACGGAGTCTGAGAAGGAGAAAGGGATACTGGGTGAACATAAGAGGAAGTTAACCTGCGGAACAAACAGAGATAAAAGAAAACCCAACCTTGATAACGAATAAATAAATCATTCATCCCCCTCAAACTACACCTATCGAATTATTACAATATCTTTCATACTCGGAGATAAAGAACCCGCTACAGGAGGGAATATCAGGGTACACATATTACCATTCCAGGGACCTTTTAAGACAGGTGGGGTGAGACCAGAAGCATGGGTGTGCCAGGAGTTAGAGAAGCATGGGTGTGCCAGGAGTTAGGACATGGGCTGACATGTAAATGGAATGTCAGGTGGGCAATGCTTGTCATAGGTGTGGCACTTGTGCTGTCTATGTTCTGCTTATGTGGAACTCTAGTCACAGATAGTTCTTGCAAAGATAGGTGCTATACGACTTACTGCTGTCAAGGGTCTGGTCTTACATTCCTGTTACCAATACAATAGCACATCCACTGCCTCATGTATGAGGCTTTTTTTCCCCTTATTGTCTGATGGTGTCTTAGTTGTGTGCCATATGCTGCGGTGAACCATGTGGCCAACATGTATGTGTGAAATAGGTGTGGTCTTCTGCTATTGCCCTTCAAAGGTGAAATGTACAGGATATATGTAATTTACAGTGTGTGTGAATGTGACTGTTGTATAATACGCATCACAATTGATTTGGAAATTTCAGTGTCCAGATCGGTATGTCAGCAATGCTCCATGAGGCTACACTCTTATTCTGATAGTTAGAGATAAAGGTGAGCAAAAATGATTACCCAGACCATAATATGGTGATTATTATCGGTGTTTATTTACATATGTTGATACAGTGGTGATGGTCTGTTGTTTCAAAATAAATTGTTCACAATATATTGCCGCCTACGCAATGCAGCAGCTGTGTTTTGTCGTTCCCCCTCATGTTGCAGGCCAGCATCCTCCTCTTCCTCCTCTTCAGGCATTTGTGGCTCTGGTTCTTATAGGGGAATGTTCCTTCGCACACAAATGTTGTGCAGGATGGCACATGTTCAAATTATCTTGCAGACCATTTCTGGTGAATATAGGAGGCTGCCACCAGTGATGTCAAGGCACCTGAATCTCGACTTGAGGATGCCAAAGGTCCTCTCAACCATGGTGTGTGTCCTCCTATGTGCCTCATTGTAGGCACGCTCTGCTGCAGTGCTTGGGTTACCAAATGGTGTCATAATCCATGGCTGGATCCCATACCCCTGATCAGCTGAAAGAGAAAATGATTGGGATCATGTTGATGTAGTTTGCTCCATTAATATCACCTTGCCTGGCAGTAGTTGTCTTGTGTTGTCTGTGACTCTTGTGTGATTGTGTTGATTCCTTTGCTCCTAGGATGTACCATTGGGTTGTTTCCTTGGCTGAACGAGTGTTTGCCTGCTGACCGGTTGTCAGCAGTATGCTTTGGGATTTGCAGTACAGTGTGCACTCCCTAGCATTGTGACTTGTGATACGGGTGTTCCTGTGTCTTCACTGGGGGTGAGATGATAGTTCCATACACAAATTCAATTTGACAGTGGTGGTAACACGTTACCATCTATGTAACCTGGACATCTCATACTTTTAGACATATGCAATGGATTAATGTAAACATCAGTGAAACGCTTAAATTTTGCAAGGTGACAATTAGCCAAACCTCTCCATACGTTGTGATCATTGACATCTTGACATTAGACTGTACACTATTTTCAGATGTGTGACAGGTTCACTGCAGACCTATCAAACATGCCTAGCTGTGTCACAACCTCAGTGTGTTCCTGTTCACATGTCGCTGTCGTGGTGTATGTGTTATGTGTCCTACAGGGTTGCTGTGCAGTGTGTATATAAGTAGGTTTCTGTACTTACCAACAAGTAGTCCATTGCCATATCGTCCATCCTGGAAGTGTTGATTGATTGACACTCCCAGGATACTTTGCCACGATATTGGTGATCAATCCTTGGTGATCCACAATGGCCTGCACATTGATGGAGGGTGTGTGCTTTCTGTTGCGGTATAGGTGTTCAGTTGCAGCAGGTGGCACATGGCACATGTGGCACCAAGGATGTGTGAGAATCCATTAATGAGGTAAAATCCCTGTTTTGTCTCCTGCTGCTTCTGCTGTGTGTTTTGGAAGCAGATGTGGCGGGGTGTGAGTCCGATGATGGCATCTAGTACTTTGGGCAGGAAGGCGGAGAATGATGGCTGTGATATCCCAGCAACCAGGGCGCCAGTGGTTTGAAAGGAGCCACTTGCCAACATGTGAAGTACAGCTAGCAGCTTGGTTTCTGTTGGGATGGTGCGGGGTGTCAGCAAGCTGGGTGCCAACTGTGGCTTAATGTTGCGCAGCAGCTGCTGAATGGCTTGCCAGTTCAAGCTGTACCTCTGGATGATGTCATGTTCCCTGAGGCCATGAAGGGTTGTCCTGGTGCGGAATATCCTCTCCTGCCTTCTGCGTTGCCTTTGGGGTCCCTGCTGGTGTTGTGGTTGCTGCTGTTGTTGTTGCTGTTGTTGTTGCTGTGCTTTGCGTCTGCGTGCACGCTGGAACGAGAAGCACCTCCATGTCTCCCTTTTGCTGCTCTGCTGTTGCTTCTGTGTGTTCTGATTAAATACAGGTGTGTTTGCCCCATTTTAACGCCTGCCCTGACCAAGGCGTTCTTTTTTTACTCAAATCGGGCTGTGCATAATTTTCGACTCCGCCTCCCAGCCGTGCAGCATTAATACGACACACGGGCGTTTAATTCATTTTTTGGACGGGAGCGCCTACCTTGCATATGATTAACGCAAGGCGGTTTCCCGCATCCAGAAAATGACGCACACATGGGCTCGGGCGTCAAAGTTTAAATATGGGGCAAGGTTTGCGCCGAATGTTTGACGCACATTCGGCGCAGATGGAGTATAAATATGCCCCCTAATTAGTGAAAAGATTGCTTTGAAAAAGGAATTTGGTCCTTCTTTTACACAATACCAGACTGTGATTCTACCGCCGCTGCCTGGCTCTAAAGAAAATCACTTTGTCTCTATCGACAATGTCAAGCTGCACCATGTGGCCGATCCTTCACAGCAGACCTAGAGGACTCCTGACTAGTGCCAGAATCCCTCTAACTTCTGACCAGGATGTTCCCCTACAAGTCTTCACCAGCAACGCTGATACTTCTCCGAGCTTGGGAAGGGTGGAAAATGAGTTTTCATTGGTTCCACTGACAACTACTTCTACATTGATTTCTGCTAACACGGAGCAATGTTCTACAAATTCTACACAAACGGATGTAGTAACCTACTATACCCCAACCTTGGGAATCTTCAGTAGCTTCTCCTCTTCAAAATACACCTCCAGCATTTGTTAGTACAGATGATGGTTATTTCGTCTATGCTGACAACTTTTCTTCAGACACATCTGCCCCTACTGAAAGAAAACTGTCAAGAGCACGTAAGCTGATACATTGGCTTAATATTAACTATTTTACTCATCCATGGATTTATCTATGGCTTTTATTGACTGTAGTTGCCTTTTTCCTGTGGATTGGATTTGTTATTGGCTTCTTTCTCCTTATGCATGGTCATTTTCTTCCCAAACGCTCTACAATTTAACTGGTGGACGAGGTCCTAAAACCACATTTTTCATCGCACAAAATTCACAGAGACTTGTCCCTAGTGAACATTACAGCCATACCAATTCCCGATGGAATTGTTTGGGACAAAGTAGTATTCAATATATATGGGTCTACTGAGTTCATTCAAATACAACCTGTATGCAAACTTTCCATGACAGATGTGATCACACCAGGAGTGGTTTCTGATGATTGGGATGTGAAAACTATTGATGCTATGATGTCTGATCTCAAGTATTATACAGTATTTGAAAATGTGGATCTGTACCAGTTTAAAGGAAATTATGGTGATATGTTCTGTTACAATTACTATGGACATTATTTCATTCACAGAGCAAGTACCACAAAGAGTATTTTTAAATATACACAATGGGAGCACTGCCCGACTCCACCAGTAGGCAGTTCTAAAACGAATACTGAGAAATTTGCATATTTTTCTGGGCACAATTTCAAGAATGCTGAGTCATATTATTTTAGATTGCCAGAAATGGAAAGTCAACATGTTTTATTGGCAGATGCAAAACTGATATACTCTGATTCATTTGTTTCCCGATTGTCTATAAAATGCTAGGAGTACTGGTTGAAGTCAATTGACTTAAAAAGTGTGTGGGGAACAAAAAATTGGCAAATAAGTGGAAGAGAAGCTTTATTTAGACCATGTATGATTCCTGTTCAAATGATATTTTTAAATGAAACAGTACAACAAACAAGCTGTTTAGGCTTTGCAAATATTAAGGAATTGAATACACCCAGTATTCCTACCCCTGCTAAATTTGACAAATTATATAAATGCTTCTGAAGATCAGCTCAATGAATGGGTCCAGAATGGTATATTTAATGCATCATTGTGATGTCCCGGTGGGTGGTTATTGTGGCCTGTAGACACCAATGGATGCCATACGTGTTTTGTTAGCTCCTTGGGGGTGTTAGAATGAATAGGCCGGACCCTCGCTGTGTGTCCTCAGAACACTCGGGTATAGTGACAAAATATAGTGTAGGGAAACTATGCCAGCAATGGATGAAGGTCTCCTCACTAGATGCTGTCATAGAACATCTAAGTCTCCGCTCCAATAACACAGATTTCCTGTTAGGCCCCAGAACACCACACAGAAAACGCTTCTTATATGCTGCATATAATGAAATATGGAAGCTTTCCCAACAAGAGGCGGCTGCCCGGTTAAGGTAAATAGATCAGGAAAATTTACAGAAAGCATCAGCCATTGTAGAGAATGGGATTAACACCTTGTCTCACCAAATATACATCTTGAATACCATTGTATCCTCTGCAATAGATATAGTACAGAATGATTTATCATTTTTGCAACATGGACAAAGTCTACTAAGATCCATTATGCAGTTAGGTTAGACACTACAAACATTGAAAGCAGGTCGCATTCTCTGGCAATACCTGAGTTCAAGGGAGATTTTTCCTATATTTAATTTAACACAACAACAAATAATGGCAAAGAAATGAGCAACATATGTCATGTTGAATAATGAGAAGTTAGAAAAGTTGCCTTTTACTGTGGCTGAAATACCATCTGCTGAAGGTCTGATACATGGGGTTATTAATGCCCATTTCAACACTTCAATTTACATCCTGTTTGAAACACAGTCCAGTGGGCAGATATGAAAGACTGGGAGATAGTTACATACACGAGGTCTGGGAGCTTCCTTTCTTGTACAAATTTTTCAATGGCATGAAAGAAGTCTTTTTTAGTGGTAGTGAATGCAAGACTTCTGAGAGCCATTTGATGGTTTGTAAACAGCTGTCCTTGCACAGGGCGTGTAATGCCTCTGCTGCAAATTCGGCTTGTTATCTGAAGGAAGTCCCAGTCCCCTTGATTAGACCTGCATTCCAGGTTCTCTCCGATGGCAGCTATGTGCTCCTGAACAGTGAGAGCTTTTGTCGGATGTGAGCCGGAATAGCTTGCATCATTTCGGTGTCCCAAATTGTTACATGCTGCAGGAATGTCCTTTTCCCCCCTACGGGGTAGCAGACGTTGGCTTTATATTGTTACTTCTGATGTGAATTTTGACAAGTTGAGCAGACTAAAGGCTTTATTGGTTCAAAAACATGTGGTACTTACATCTGCATGCAAGACCTATGCGCTTCATGTTGCGAGGTCATCAGCGGAGATTCAGTCCCTTTTAACCACAAATTTTCCGAGACGCTTTGCTGAACTCATGGGACGAATATTCAATGCATCCAGTACTACTGGAATCAGCCACTTTTTTAAGGCTGTTGGTTCTGGTTTTGTTCACACCTTCTCTTCTATATTCGGTTTATTACCAGCTGCCATCCATTCTATATTTTCAAGTGTTTTCGGGGGATTTCTGATTACTTGGCTATAATAGGTGGCATTTTGCTGTTGCCACTTTTTCTGTGCAATGGCTGTCCCATCACAGCAAGGAATACTGAAAGCGCTACCACCAGCACGACTGTGTCGGGAACGCATGATGCAGTATTTCGGAGCACCACTCGTGAAACAACTGGAGTGTGACTGGGCTTTGTCATTCTGACTAGTTTTGGATTGTGTGCAGCCTGTGTTTCAATGCCTCTCGTGCCTCTTTGATTGTGCACTGAAAGTCTGTCTTTCTACGCAGTGCTTACTTTCATTGGACGCTGATCTGTTGATGTTCTCGATGAGGGCTCATTATCAGACATGCGCATTGAGGGTGCATTTGCTACAGGAAGCCGTTTATGAGTTGCCTTTTATGGATGCCGCACTTCTTAACACAGAATGCTGCTGCCTTAGCTGAAGATCCAGGTTTGGAACACTAGTGCTCTGTGGTTTTCCTTGGATATGATTTGGATATTTTACCACCTGCCGAAGTAGAATGTCTCCTGGCTTCAATTGTCCGGGATGAAATTGGCGATTTGCAAAGTGACAGTGACTCTTGAATTCGGCTTTTTTAACTTGTCCTTTTCCCTGTCTCTGTGTCTCTTAACTTGTCACTACTGACAAGTTATAAGTATAAATATATATATATATATATATATATATATATATATATATAGATATAGATATATATATAATATTAAATAATATATATTTTGAGCGTAAGAGTTATTAGATTTCTTATACCTTAAGCTTTTAAACCACCTTTGGCCGGCAAGGGGAGGGTGCTGTATAGCTATTTTAGCCATGTTTTAGACTCATTGTTTTAAGCTAACTAGGCCTGCCGCTATGTTACATTTTATCAGTATTGCTTTGTTTTTCTAGCATAGCAACATTTGCTAGTGCTGTTTTATTTTCTTTATCTCCTTGCACTTTTGCCTAGGAAAGCATCACGTTCTTAGTAGGACATTTATTTCACTTTGTGCTTTCTCCAAGGCCTCAGTCAGATAGGGTTGCTGACAAACGTGGTACGCTGTGTATCCAACATTCACAGAAAACACACACTCATACGTGGGGACTATTTCTTAGAATGTCAACTGTTTTATTATAAAAACACCCTTTTGTCCCAGACACGTTATTAGAGGGAGATTCCAGCCAGATGACCACAACTGCATGCTGATTGCTGACTGCTTCGTTGCAGCTACTTGCCTAGAAGGCCGGACCCCTGATCCACATGGGGACGGTGTCTCTCTAGACCACATGCATCTTACTCCAGGTATGAGGGATGGTTTACCCCAGGGGGAGAACCCAAGGGCAGATTAGGCTTATTACGCTGTGCTCAGACATAGTTTAGGTAGGAGAAATATATGCATCACTCCTAGTGATAGTATGGTAGCACTATTCTTGTGTTTTACTCTGTTAGTCACCTGTTTGCTTTTATTGTGTTTTATCATCCTAGGTATTACAATACATGCCTTTTTATCTAAGATGCAGTAACTTCAATAAATCTTTATTGAACTATATTCTGCCTCTGTTGTTTTTGCCTCTATGAGACTTTTTGGTAACTAAGAGAAAGGGATGGGATCTGATCGACCACAATTCCCCTGAGGAGTCCTCTTGTCATGCGCCCAGTTGCGACAATCATCTCGGCCAGAGATGAGGCACTGCTAGTTAGCCGGAGAACCTGGATTAGGCCAACAGGTGTCATAAGGTGTGGATTTCTACTTAGTAGCCACAGCTCATGTGATCCTGTCTCCCAAATCCAGTAGCCTCTTTAGCACAATGAGAACCTATGCGACAGTCTGGTCTTCCTTATCCCTCTTGCAATCGTCCACCTAGTTCCTATGTTGCGTGTCACCCTGCTTCATGTGGTTCTTGTCACCCTGGTTTTGGAACCCCTTAAGTCTGATACTCTTTGATCTTCTGATCCTGGTCCCACTGGACCTATACTTACTCATCCTTTATAACTCCCCTGGTCATTCTAATCTAGGTTCTGCAAGTCCTACTAGGCCTGGTTCTTTCTGGTTATGGTCTTCCTGGTCCGTTTGCTATGGCCACTTGGTCCTCCTTGATCTGATGTCTGTGGACTTGGCCCTCCTGTCCCTTGTCCTTTTTTCCATTGGTCTCCTGGTACTCCCTCTTTGCTCTGTCTACTTGGATCATGGCCATGGTTGTCCTCGATCCTCTGGTCCTGGTAAGTGTGAATGAGCCCTCAGAGACCTTACTTGCTATTATGGTCCAGGGCCTTCTACCTCTTGTTCTTCTGTTCCTTTGGGACCTTATCAGCTGGGTCCAGATCCCCCTGTTCCACATTCTCCTGGACCTCCTGATCCTTCTCACCCTGGTCCTGTTACCCCTAGAGTAGTTTTTCATTGTCCTGTTTATCATCATCAATGTGTTCCTGGTCCCCTCTGGTATTGGTCACCCTGGTCCTCATAGATTAGGTCTTCCTGGGCATGGTCTTTCTTGTACAGGTCCTAATAACTCTGCTTGTCCTAGCCCTCATAGTGGTCCACCCCTTGGCCAATATTCTCTAACTTTTTATCCTCCTACTGCTTCCTTCCTCAGTTGCCCTCCACAGTGTCTTTTGGTGAGGTACAACCTAAAAGACTGTCACAATTGTTTTTTTTGGCTTCCAGATTTCTTTTGGTGAGACAGCACTGTCAAGTATAGAAATTAGGGACCGGTAGAGACAGGTCCATGCCCAAGTAAAACACTGCTTAACAAGTTTGTATTGCTCTTGTTTGAACTAAGATGAAATGATGCCAACGAATGCAGCACTTATAGGCCCAGATTTACAAGTTAATGACAGAGAGCAATGCTGCGCCTAATTAGGCAGCGCCGCGTTCCGTCATTTTCAAAACACAGGGATGTGCCATATTAACAACATGGCACACTGTTGTGTTTCCCCCTGCGCCAGCGCTAAATTTGCTGCCGAGCGCCAACGCAGCCACCCTTTCACCATGGTTTCAAAGATTGCTGTGTTGCAGTTGAGATTGTTTTTGTGCAGGAAGGGACAGCTTTCTGCACAAAAACAATCATTAATGGCAATTTATTTCTCTTTCTATGTGTGCTGGAGTATGCAGCACACATAGAAAGAGCAAAAAACTAAGAGTAATGAAAGCATTTCTTCTTCTTGTGCCATGCTAATGCCCCTTGTGTGGCATTAGATTTTGATGCTGCTTCAAATTTATGAAATCTTGTAAATCTGGGGCAATGTCAAAATGCAATGGGTGTTGCTGTGGCACGCCCATAGAAACACCCATTGCACGCCTCTTCCACACAAAGTGCTGCGTGTGAAGGGGCCATATTTACAAGGCGGCATTAAGCCACAAAAAGTGGCTTAGCTCCACCTTGTAATACGGCGCTGTGCAAAAGCGCCACAGGAGCGTCACTAAAAGTGATGCTCTGGTGGCGATGGGGCCTTGTAAATCTGGCCCTTAATCTGAGTAATGAATTTATTGTGGCACTTCCCAGATATCAAATAAAATCATATATATATATGAAAAACAGCATTTAACTCAAATGAAGTAGAACACATGTATAAACAAGAATAATCATAGCAGTTAAACAATCACAGACCAAAATGTGCAATGCATCAATAGTGAATATGGATGTATACTGTATATATGCTAAATATTCAAAAGTTTAAATGCATCACAATTGGTGTTAAGTCTATTATCCTTACCAGCACCAATCAACTGGGGAACCCTCAAACCGCCAAGGCGACCCTCCACATAGGATCAATAAAAATGTCCCAGTCAGCATGTCCGCTCCACAGGTGTGTCATATAGCTATTTTAGCCATGTTTTAGACACATTCTTGTATTAAACTAGGCCTGCCTTTGTGCACTTTAGCCCAGTTACATTTTATTCAGCATCACATTTTTTTTCTAGCAATAGCCACATTTGTGGTGTTGTTTTATTTTCTCTATCTGCTCTTTTGTCTAGGAAAGCATCATGTTCTTAGCATTGCACTCTGAGCTTTCCTCAACGCTGCAGTGAGATAGGATTGTCGGGAAAAATTGGTACACTGTGTCTCAGAAATTCAAAGAAACATACACATCACCCTACATGGGGACATTTTCCTAGAACATCAGTTGTTTTATTATAAAACACTTCTCTGTCTCATGCACATTAGAGGAAGATTCCAGCCAGATGACCACAACTGCATGCTGATTGCTGAACGTCTTCGCTACAGCTGCTCGTTTAGACTACTGAATCCCTGGCCCTCATGGGGATGGTATCTCTTTAGACAACAGGCTTCCTTACTGAGGTATGGTGGATGATGTCTTCTCAGGGGGGAAACCTGAAGGGAGGATTAGGGATTATCAAGTTGTGCTCATTCATAACCTAGGTAGGAAAGATAGCTATCACTCCTAGTGACAGTATAGTGGGACTGTTTTTGTGTTTCACTCTCCTTGTCACAATTTTGCTTCTATTGTGTTTTTTTATCTTAGTTATTGCAATACATGCCAATTTATCTAAGATGCAGTTACTTCAATAAAGCCTTATTGAACTCTATTCTACCTCTGTTTGTCTTTGCCTGTGTGAGACTAATGTAACAGAGAGAAAGGGGTGAGGTCTGGTCGACCACAATTCCCCTGAGGAGTCTTTCTTGTTATGCGCCCAGTTGCCACAATCATCCCTGCTCTTGCGCAGAGATGAGGTGCTGCTATTTATCCAGAAAACCCAGATTAAGCCGACAGGCATCACATGGTGTGGAATTGTACTCAAGGTGATTCTTCGCCCAAATCCAGTAGCCTCATTAGGACAATGAGAACCTACGCAACAGGTTAGTTCCTGTGTTGGCGCCAAGTCTTCCCATCTTTAATACCTTAAACAAACTACATGAGCATTCTAGAACACCCACCCCTCTGTTATGAAATCAAACGCTGGCTGGCTGTACTTGGTCTGTGTTGAAAACATGCAAAAGAACTCGCCAGGCCCCAATGCACATTACAGAGACAGAGCTGTACCTCTCTCTAATGAATACATTCTCAGCCTTGTACTCTCATACCACATATGCATCACCCATAATATGTTCCAGCATGGTAATGCCCTGTTCTGATGAGAACAGCAATAACACGCTGTGTGTGGAAAACAAGCTTTGTGTGGAAAAACCCTGCACCGCTAGTGTGATGACAACTAAAGCTGGCCAATAAATCGAGTCAATGGTGAAGATGGAGTCAGTGGTTAAAGACACATAGCAATACAGTGTATCACAAGGTCTTCCATAAGAAGCCCAAATAGAGCCCATCCCTCACAAGCCTCTGTTTGGTTTCTATATGTCATATTTGAATATTAAATAATATATGTTTTTAATCTGTATACAGCCTAGCTTAATTCATGCATACTACATCTGTATGTGCACTTACTTTCACATGCTTCACACATGTTGCACCCCCATTACAAAATGGTTACCAAACTACTTCTTGCCTGGAGTCTCTTTTTCTTTATGGCCGGCTAAGTAAAGACCTCCCTCACTCTATTTTTTCAGCACCAGTCGAATTGTACATCATATATACTATTTTATCTGTGGCACAGATTATGTACTATTTTGCGGCCTCTGGATGAATAGAGATTTTGTGCTATTTAGACCTGTGGCTGCTATTAAGTTAAAGAAAGGAGTGGCTACCTTGCAAGCTCAGAGGGAAGAACTGTGAACCACAATTCAATTCCCAAACAGGAGACCTGTTGTTACTGCCTGGCCCATTCTAATCTTGTTGAAATTGCCACAAAAGTCCCCCCACTTCTCTTTATGTTTCTCCCAGAGAGGTTCTGAATGCACAGCATCACTACCTCTGTGCCTGCACCACCTGAGCTCCCACATGAAGAATCCTGTCAGCCTGTGGCACCTCCACAGCTAACTGTAAGAGTCCATGGACCCACGACTCTGCAGCCAGTCTCTGGGGCTTCTTGTGACTTGTGCAGTCTTTTCCTGGAAAGGATCAAGATTCATAATACTGTAGGTGCAGCTCATAATCTGCCTTTTGAATAATCTTTGAACTCACTATGTATGGCTGTATATACTACCTCCAGCTGGCCAAACCAGAGATTTTACTGAGGTTACTGCCTATCACATTTTGGAGACTCTTGCTAGAGCCCTGGGTGTAGTATGTGCTATTACAACTATATTTCGAAGTTGGGATGCATACATTAAGCAGTCCAAGAAACTTGAAGTAAAAAGAGCTTTTCACACACCAGCTCTGGTTTGTGTTTGGTAGGTTCAGGGCTGTAGAGAGGTGCTGTCTCTTGCTTGAATTCCAGTGCGAGTGGCATTGGCATGAAATGGTTGGTTTGGTGGTCCTCAACAGCCAAAAAACAAGAACCCGCTAATAACTCTTGATTGATGCTGCTGACCGATGAGAAGCTGCCTGACAATACACACATAATGGACATCATGGAATGTCAGCCACCTCAAAAGAAACCAGAATGACAAAACACATTTGGCACACTTAGGGGACATAATGGGATGCCTATGGCCCCCAAAGAAGGCAGAGTGACAAATCACTGTAACAGACTATGGCCATCAATTGGTACAACAGCTGCAGCATTTCACTAGAGGTTTTGTACAGGTATGCAGCAAAAGGACTGAATCAAAGGCAGAGTCACTTGGTTCTCCTGAAAGAGTAGAAAACATACTGCAAGATTTGAGAAAAAATACACTGCTTTGACCTGAAAGATAAAGGATGCAGGAAGCTGCCTTAAATCAATCTCAGAGCTAAAGACGGGGATTCTTCATGTGCTACAGTGAGGAACTTTATACCACAAAGTTTTTCTAGGGTCCTGTTGCTGCTGCCCAACTCTATGTCAATTTCATTAAATCAGAGAGGGAAATTCTCCCCCTTTCTCACCATCACCCAGAGAAAATGAAAACTACTATACCTTAGTATTTAAAATTTCCTCTTGATGACAGTCAAGACTCTGCCTGTCTGTTTATAGATTCCTTCTTGTGTACTTTAAAGTAACAGGTTAACAACCTAATACTCAAACTCATGGGTCCCTATTTTATGAGGTACAGCACCCGTCAATTTGGATCACCTTACCTGCTTATAAATTTATTGTACAGAATAGATATCTCCAACTTTGGGTGTATTTTGGCAGCCTGCTGCACTGCCATGTGCAACATTAAGACCAAATATTTCCTAAAAGATACACAACTGTCAATCAATGTAGGAAAAAAATTGTTTCATAATCATATCAAACATTTGAGTTTTCCATCACCCCTCATGAAAAAAGATATTTCTTAGACCAGACCTTTAAGGCAAGTGCAACACTATTTCCAAGTAGCACATGGACATGAAAGACATAGGACGTTGTTGATAAACAACAGAGACATCACTCAGAGAGAAACTATCTTCATAACCACCATCAATCAAGGGGCTGCCTCTACCAAGGGATTTAGATGGCCAGCATCTAGGTTTTAGAAGACCATATCAAATTAATTGATTAAGGGAATGTTGCCAAACTGATATCACTGGATCTCACGGCCTCAAAATGACTGCAGCTGTTAGGGCGAATCCAAACCACCACAACGCTGCTGATACCGCCAGGGCGGTCAGACCACTGGGCCGGAGGTGAGCACCTCTGCCCTAGTGGCAGCTGTAAGTTCGCCGGCGGAATTACAAGTAGGCACATGCCAGGCTTTTCGTGGCGGTCGCACTGCCATAAAACCCTGACGGTGACAAATGGAGATTTCTATAACCGGCACACGCATCCCCCACTCATCCGCACATCTTCATACATGCACCCCCACTCATCTGCACACCTTCGTGCACCCTCCCCCCACTCATCAACACACTCCCTGACATACACCCCCACTTGCTTGCATGCACCCATACAAACAATCCTACTCGCATGCATCCCAATACACATACCCACTCACTCGCATCCCCACATCCCCCTCCCCTCTGCTTCCATTCAGACGCACACACCCTCCACACACATATACATACACACACACTTGCGCACACCGATACCGCTACACATACACACACACATGAACACAACACACACCCTGCCCTCCCTTTCAGACGGTCCACCTACATGTCTGGGCGAGGCAGTCATCCGGGAGGGGATGAGTGTTGAAGTTTCCACTGCCAGTGCAGCACTGCTGTGCCATATTACGTCTCGGCAGGCGGTGTCCTTTTGGCGTGGCGGTGCTGGTGGTGGAACTGCCTCACACCCGTGTCGGTCAGGCCAACAGTGTCAGATTTCTGTCCTTAACTGGTCGGAAATCCTTGGGTGAGTCCAACACTGGTTGTCTTTGGGCTCCAGAGACTTTGGCTGTCTTTTCAAAAGACCGCCAAAGTCGTAATAAGGGCCTCAATGTAGGATTGTACATAATACATTTCAACTAATGAGTAAACCACACTCACATTGTATTGGATAACTTACGTGAAGGTGCTAGTAAAGTGCAACTGTGGGCAAGGTTTGTTTGGCAAATGAGCCATAATAAGCAAACAAGAACATTTGCTATTAAAAGTAGTGCATGTTGGTAATACAAAAGAATGTTTATGTGAGCTCTGACCACTTTATGAGGGTCTGTGCAGCAATCTACTGTAATTTGTTTATGCTAACTGATCTACTGAAATCTGAATCAAATAATTGAGTAATAACTGTTGCAGGCACTATAAACTCAATGTCTAGATTTTTTGCACCCTAAATGTCTCACTAAATCTGATTAGATTTTATTCACCAAATAACACATCTGACCAAACTCATCTGTAATCTTAAATACCTGACAGATAGTTTGAGTAGAATCAGAAGTTCATGGCTCCAAATCATCAGCAAATACGACTACCTTTAGTATTCACAGTGCAGGTTCCTGAAAGGGATACCTCCAGAGTCTAATCTTAGTTTATAAAATGGCTCAATATATATATATATTGAATAAATCTGGTGACATTGTACACCCTATTTTGCTCTCTCAGCTGCATAACGTTCTTCTGCCAGGTGCCCTTAGATACAAATACTAGAAATAAAAATCTGATAGAGTGCCATTCTATACACTATAATTTGTTTGTTAATCACAAGACATTTAAGGGCACTCCACAAAACAAATTGTTAATTGACACCATCAAATGCTTCAATCATATCTACTGTATGTACATGCAAAAGGACTTAAAAAAACACAATTATATCCATAGTACCCATTAATCAATGAGTAAGGTACCTATGCCTTTTAAAGGAATAAAACCTTTTTGGTTTTCATGGATTAGGAGTCTACTATTATGACTGAAAAACACATGTAATTGTTATTAAGGAGTGTAATATGCTGATACCCTTCAAAGCTAGCTTGTCCTTTGTCTTCTCGAACTTCAGAGTATTTTTGTGATGCACTTAGCATTCTAATAGTGACAGCAGGGTCCCTAGATTGTAAAGAGTTGCTGTAAGGTTTCAGATTACATTCTTGGAATACAAGGGCTTGTAAAATAGAAATGGATTTTCCAAAATGTAAATATTTTCAGCATGCAACCTGTACTGCTGCACTTGGGTTTTTTAAGGAATGATATATGCAGATATCTGCTACAGCTGACTGGACCTTTATATGGTTGCTTCTGAAACTCTGGATATTTGCATGATGTCCCAAGCATATTAATCCAGAAAGCAGGCTAATTGAATTGGGGGGACTTTCTTGAGGCTGGCAAGTCATGCCCTATGTATGTATTGAGTTGAAAAAGAAGTGTTTATCAACAATTACATACATTCAGTAGCCAACTTGGCCTGCTATATGTGTAGTGGAGCCCTACAAAGGCAACTGTTTACTTATATTTAGCAATCCAGCAAGATAGATGGCAAATTGGAGCAGTTTGCAACATAATATTGCTGATCAGTATCTGAAGTAACCTGAGAATGTCTCAGATGGATGCTTCCAAGTGTCAAAGATCCAAGATATCTGTAAAATACATTTCTTCTATACAAAGTTGTGAAAGCATTGCTTCTTAGGGAGGACTTTTTATGGCCACAGACTGTATGGGACTCCTGAGAAGTTTTGGATCATCACAGAGAATTGAGGAATACCATGCATAAAGCATGATAGAACAGATGTTAATGATTTTTGTACATTTTTGCAACATCCAGCCCTGCTCGCATTCTGGAAAGCTGTACATATCAGTAACATTAGTATTCTCTGTACGACAGTAGAGTTAAGTACATCCACATATATGTGTGTGAAGTATTAAGAAGAAGCTGCTATTTTAGAGTATATTAAAGGCTAGGCAACACATTTGCAGACAATGGATAAAACACTCTTCAACTATTGTTGGATACTGGGCTCCAACAATAGTTGAACCTATGTACCATAAGGCACCAACTCAGAAAACAAGCTGTTGCTCCATATGTGGAATGATTACAATCTTATAAATATTGATAAGTAGTAGGGGTATCCTTGTCCTGAGATTATGCCTTATCTAAATATGGGTCCCAGGATTACAGGGCCCTGATAGAGATTTCTATACAAAGAGGGGGCTTAGACAATTTCTAAAGAGCATTTGAGGTCCATCTTAGTACAAACAAAAGAGAAAGAAAAGACATAGGTATCCCCATTCTTGATAGACTTTGGACACAATTGGTCTGCCCGCCCAATTTCTGAGTTGGGCAGACCTCCAGGTTTACACCTATAGAGTGAATTTAGTCCATTGGTGTAAATGTTCTTCTGTCTGCCCAAAGGAGTATGAGCCTTCGTAGGTGAGCCAACCAACCGTCTACCCTATTTAAACTGGGAAGTTAGATTTTTAGTTTTTTTTGTTTGTTTTACTATCCAGCACCACTGATAAAGTAACAATACAGGGAAAGTAAAATAAAATGAACACCCCATACAGTTAAGTTATCCAGGTTTCTGATAAATGGTTTTACCTATATCTTACTATTTGTTCATTGCATGGCTCATTGGGTAACAGCTAGATCATTTGTGATGTTGGTTATGTTTCTTTTAAAAAAAAATTCTACCTGTAACTTTGTTTTTAATGAATAGTTTAACTTTCTCATTTGGATATGGATTATAAGCTAATTTAACTTGATTGGTTGAAAAATAATTAATAATTGAAAAATCATACATTTTTATAGCAAGTAATTATGGGCATTACAAAACCACATCAAATAAATTAATAGTTAAGAAAATATCAATTTATTTTATGCTGACTCCTTTCACATTTGCTGCAAATTTCACCTGTAAGTAATCAAAACATTGGACTTATTCCACCATATACCATAACTAAATGATTATTGTTCACTATGCACCTCTTTACAAACTCTTGATACCTTTGACCTTGCCAGACTGATCAGCAGCTTCTTTACTTTACAGACTCCTGTAATGCAGTCAGGTTTGAATTTGGACACGCTCAGGGCATTTGCAAATTAGCAAATAGCAGCATGGCAGAAGAAACATTCTGTAAAGTGGTATTATTATTATCCACAACTGCTTTTTGCACCCATGGGCCAAGCTCATTGAAAAACGGAGTGAACACATCTGGGCCAGATACCCAACCCTGGTTCACAGGGAAGTGTGCAGCATATTCTTTCTTCTTGAAGGAAACATTGTCACAAAAATAGATACAACTGACAATAATTATTAATTTTATTTCTGTTTTGAATTAAATACGATAGTGACAGCAGTCTTTTGGTTTTCAGGCCCTTTCGTTCATTTTTTTCTGCAGCTGCATCGTCTGAAAAATCTAAATAGCTGTGAGAAACATGAATGTTTCACATCATCCCTACTCTCTTCGTCTTGGCAGTTTTGGACCTGGTCTGCTTGAACTGGGGCCTGAAATTAAACGTAACATGTTATTAATATATAGAAACATGCCCTGGTGTATTTCAGTAATACAGTGGTTTTCTTTTGATTTACTTTCAGGTCATAGTAACTTCTTCATTTGAGCAACCGTAAATCAATCAACTACAACCTTAATGAGCGAGTCTCTTTTTTTTACTTAGTTAATGTTGATTCTAACACAATGATTTTCACCCACTGAATAATAACATTAAATCAAAAGTTTTGTATATTCAAATTTATTAGGCATCAGAAAAATGTACTGAATATCAGAATATCTGTTTATTAGCTATCTAATCTGCAGTCATTAAGAAGATTTCGGTTTTCAGTGCCACGTCAGCCCTAGTCGTAGTTAGCTGCATTTGGGAACATGCTTAAAACTGAGCCATCTCCTTCTATATTACCTTCATCTTCATAATCTTGGATGTAAAAAGAGGAGGCTCGGTTCATAGACAATGTTATCTTGTAATGGCGTAATATAGAGTGTGAGTAAATCCTATTAAAGGGGCATGGAGAAGTTTGGTAACGTCCACAAACTAGAATTTGTAGGTGTTCTCTGACTCTTCTCTGAACCCTCCCACCATAAATATTATCCCAGAAAATCACTTTACAGAGTGTGGAGGTGAAGAATCCCAAAATAAGCTGGGTGTAATAGAAGGGAGTTCTCCAGCGGGGAATATTTTTCTTGTGGACAAAATAAAGAAATTATCATTGACAAAGCCAACAGTTCTGGGTTTACTGTGTTAAATCATGTAGCATAAGCATACTCAAACCAGCAGGATAGGACAGAGGGGAATAGAGTTGTAAAGTGCACTCAGGTCGAGGCGAAAGGATACACAGAAAGAGCCAACAGTTTTTGGTGACAGCTGAATACTCCACTGGGCTGAGCCAAGAAAAGAATGACAAAGTTGTGGGTCAATGGTTGAAAGCTGCTAAGCAAGTAAAGCCAGTAATTAAAAGGGACGGACTCAAAACAAACTTTAAGTACATTGTAAACAATGTCTATTTGACGGTTGTGCTGTCAAACGAAAGAACTATAAAGCAATACTGTTGTACAACAGTTACTATTATGCATGTAAAAATTAATTCTTAAACATTTGCTAAAAAACAGGAATTCCTTACGTGTTCTAGAAGCAGGCCTCAAAATCTGAGGCTATAACAGCTTTACAATTTTTTTGAATGCTAGCAAGTTGTAAATCTGCAGCCGCATAAGTTTATTAACCCAGTTGCACAGAATTTTCCTTGAATAATTGAGATAATTTTCAAAATATGAGTTTTTTGGGAAGGGTACAAAATAAATGAGTGGTGCTATCCTATTGCTCCTTTGTATGACTATTTTGCTGAATGGGTACTTAATTTTATATATGCTTATTCTTTTCTGCTGTCGTATTTCACAAAGTTAATTTGCAAAAACACAGTGTGTTTTTTACAGTATTTTAGTTTGAGAAATCTTGAAAATAAAACACTGATTTTTATGGTTTTCAATTTATTTATGTGTTGTAAAGCAGGTGTTTATAGGTACTCATTACACATTAAGGGCTAATCTAGGTGTTAATTAGAGATACAATATATGTAATGAGTGGTTTCAGTCATATTTACTCTTTTTTTGACCAGTCATTGTTTCTCACTGGTATGTACTCAAGAGTCACAGTAGAGTTTCTCTGTCCTGCTTTTTGAGAGTGCTACATACTGGGAATTACATCTCCAAAAACAATTAACTAGAACAGGCTATGTGGCAAATCCGTAAATTAACTTTCCTTTTTTAAGATCGGTTTGCAGCTTTTAAAATTGCTGTGTGTTGGAATAACAAGCACAAAATACTGTGCTCCAAAAATATCACATCCATAATATTGTGAAAGTAAGTATACACAAGTAAAAAAATGGAGGCACTTGTACGCACTAAAATAATTTGGACTTCAATTTTGAGATGATTTTCAATTGTATTAACTGCTCCATTTATTAAATGTATATAGCAAATGCAAACAAATAGGAACCCACCAAGGATATCATATATGTATGACACAAACTCCACAGTGGAATGCTAGATGGGTCCACAAATTAAAAATACAAGGATCAAATAGAACGATACAAACTTATAGCAAACAGCCAAAATCTGATTCAAAGGCAAAGTCTGTTTCTTCAAGGCAGATAAAAATAGATGGAAATGCAGAGGGAAATGATATATATATTCAATATTTTCAGGACAATCGGCATCACAAGTGAATGTAGGTACAACTAAACACTTCAAAGTTCAGTATCTAATTGATATGTTCAGGGCATACATTGAGTACAGATCATGCTAAGATTAAAACCATCAAAATATGAGAGCATAAATGAATAGTAATAGAAGCAGCTACTTTCTTTCCAACACGACAAAAAAGAAACTCTATTGGCCTAGAACTCATGCTAATCTGGTGCCTTTTCATAAACCTTTTTGGAAGCACCACCCCTCATATTTGGTCACTCAGTTGCTTCTAATCTTTGGTTTTAGCCTGGTTTAGATGTTGTGTGATCAGTGGGACTGTGTACAGTAAAGGTATGCAAACCCATATACGTTGCAAACATTATAGGAATAATTCCATTGTACAAGTAACTTCATTGATACTGTGTTGTATGTATTGGCTTACCAGCTGTTCTTAGTATCAGAATGCCCCTGCAAGATGTTGCTAGCATGCACCCCTACCCTAAGTCACTGAAATGCAAATCTCTCCTGTGTAGAACGAAAACCAGCTCATGGCTTTGATCTAGAAGGAGCATCGTGTGCCTTTTACAGCAAGAGGCACTGTAGTTCAGTTATTGTTTTACACAAGAATTGAAGTGATGTGTGTTCAGTGTCATCCATTTTGGATAGCATTGACCTTCGACGTGCACTGGGGAGAGTGAGACCGCATTACACTTATACGTTTTACTAATATCAAGGTATTAACAGCTAGAGAAGTATTTCAAAGATACATTTTTACTAGTAAGGAAAAATTCAATATAATGGTAATATTAAATTACATATAACAATAAAGGGAAAAATACTTTAAAAAGATTTACCTTTCCATACCCAACGCCTCTAAGGCTGTCACCTGCCAGCTGATGGCTCCAGTGTAGAAAGGTGAGAATGCCTTCCAGGACATGGACAAGGTGTCTTGGGTATGAGTAGGTGTTGTCCATACATTGACAGGATGGCATTGTGGCCTTGCCCAGGTACTTTATTAACTTCAAAGGAGGCCTACCCTTTCACAGGCAGATGTTGAGCTGCCCAGAACGTGTTTAATATGCCCAGAGAGGAGGGGTGAAACATTTCCTTAGCTACACCTCTAAGTGGTCAGAAGGAGCTCTGACGGGGAAGAAACATTCTGCCATGTTGGAATTAGGGAGACAGTGGCACTTTGGGATAGTTTACAGTAAAACCCACAGGAAGTGCTTCATAAGTAGGAATGGTCACCTCTGGGAACTTTTACTCCATTGGTTAGGGAGAAGCCAGGAGATGCCCACATCAACTGGCTGGTGCCAGGAAGAAATGGGGGCACCAACAGTACTCTCCTTAGATCACAGCTGGACCTGAGGAATATTCAGAAGAAAACTGCCCTTCTGTCTGAAGACATAAAAAGCCTTGGCCTGCTTTGCTTATACCCAGGACCTTGGGGGTGACTCCAAGGGTCATGAGGCTGACTTCCTGTTTCATACATAGAAACACAACAAGCTCCAGGAGGTCTTATTCCTTCATTCCTAGCTGACTAAATACAAATGGATCTGCATGGGACCCTGCTGTTGGCCTCTGTTTGAGTGAGTTGTGACCACTGGAGTGTTGTCCCCAAGGTCCTGGATCCTTGGGTAAGGTCAAAGAATCCTTTTCCTCCCCAAATCTAAAAACAGGGCCTTAGAATCCTTTTGCCAACGGTATGCCTTGAGAACCATCAAATGTCCGGGACCAACCTGTCAAGCAGGTCTGACAAAATTGTTTCACTGCTGGGCCTGAGTTCACCGTAGCTCCCCCTATGTCTTTCTCCAGAGCAGCAAATCCTGTTTAGCAGAACCTCTCAATTTCAGAATCTATAAAACTCTCCACAGTTGCTGACATCAAAGGAGAGCCGATAGATGTTGAGGACTTCTTGAACGTGAAATCTGAACTTTTCTAGTTCAGAGCTTTTAAAGTTAAACCTGTCTGCTCAGTGCCAGACGTGCCAGAAGGCCGAGCTCAGGTTTATTTAGCGACTTTTGTGATTCACTCTGACAAGAATTGTGATTATCATTTGAGTTGGACTCTCACTCCTCTCAATTAATAATCCAATTTCTTTCAGCACTACTAAAAATAAATGAAGTGTGTGGCACTGCCCAAGGTGGCCAAAGCAACTGAATGACTGAAGCTGCTCTCTAGAGTGCCTTAAAAATCTCAATTTTAATACACTTCTTTTGAGCGCTAGAGTGCAGGCTATAGATCAGGCATTATTCCCCTTCAAACTCATGAGAGTGGACAGTGGGATGAAGAGGATTTGCCTTGAGCCTCAAATGCACCTCCACAACAGACCTGTTTGAACTAAGACCATCTAGAAGGCTTAACCTGTTCCGGACACCGGGTCAGTGCAAACCACAAGCTATCCATCAATGGCAGCCTTAATTCTGGTATCCTTATTTTTGGACAGCAGCTATCCCTGGCTCCCTCCCAACACGTACCGTTTTATGTGGTGGAGAACTTAACAGACTAAGGCCAATAATTACAAACACATTTTATCGGGTATGCATTACTTTACCTAACTCAACCCAGATGCAAAGTATTCAGGTGGGATTTACTATCCAATGCAACTCAGGATTTGCGTTTAATAGTAAAGCAAGGTAAAACAAAGTTGTGTAATACTTTTGCGTCAAGAGAGCATTCTATGGATAGTGCATGGGTGTTCCAGTGCAAGCACCTGCTGGTTTAGACATAAATCCCTAGCTACAAAGAATCGTGTACAGGGATTTGCACCAAAGTCCTAGCAGTCCTCGAGGCGGGTGTAATGCGAAGAAATGTTTATATTTCTCCTTGCTTTCCCAATTTGCATATGTGCTGCAATGTACAGCACACATACAAAATGGGAAACACCATAAAGCATAGATTTTGTACTGGACATTCAATACAAAACCTCTGGCTTAGATAATGCAGATGCTCTTCCACTGTGGTGGAAGGGTGTCAGCGTTGGCGCATGGCTGACTAAAGTGCAGGGAGCGAGCCGCATCTTTGTAGATATGGTACTATTCTGTTCTCTCCATTTCACACAAAGCAGCACAGCGCAGAAGCTTTTTCTTGCTGTGCTCCATTGTGCTGCTGCATGATAAATCTGGGCCTACATCTATGGACCATCGAGCAGCATGAAAATTGAGTCGCCCAAATTTGAGAATGCTGCTAATCTTGAATACTGTGAGCAGCCCTAGATTTCCCGTGTACAGCATAGCTCCTTCAGTCCTATTAATAGCATATGCTCCGTATCTTAGTTAAGAATTCATTAATGACATAAAATATTTTTTTCTTATCAAGTACAAGCATTTGCTGGACTTTGCATAATGGTGCAGGACTCCATCTAACCCCATTGCACCTCCTTGAGTAAGCCTTGACCTGCTGGTGTCACTACGCTGAGACTCAAGTGGCAAAGAAGTATGCTTGGTGGTCAGTTATCAGTGTCTATAGTATGTCAGGGCTCAGGCTAGCAGTGGACAATGTACTCAACCATCATTGCTGAATCTCAGTTACCCCTGTGTGTACAAGAAGCCCAGATCCTTGGCTAATGATTGGTGGTAGCAGTAGACTCACTAGATACCAGTTACAATAGCCCACATAGAGCTTTATAAGTTAATTTTGGTTATACCACTGCCTACACAAAGAAACTGGTGGATACCAGATGAGAAGAATTAAACCGCACCAACCTATCACTAAATCAGTTCTTGGGATGTGTTGGGTTAAAAGGTGGAGATGCTAGCCCAAGGAGATCCTTGCAGTGTTTGTGAACAGCCAGTCAGAGATTCATTCCTGCTAACCAAAATGGGACCATTTGTTGCATATACTCTGATGTTGTGCGCTCTGACTGTTGTGTTTCCATATTGGCATGATTTCAACATGTTTTTAACCTTTTTTCTGCAGGAGATGAGGAAGAGATTCTTGTGTGAGAGGCGGTTGGTACACCCTACCCTTGTCTTTATAGAAGCTTACTGAATAACTCCTCTATTCCAAGTAATATGTATCCACTTTTTTATAAACATGTGTGAGACTGTTCTGGTGGAATGGTGTTGGTCTATAAGTTTCTAAGCATGCAAGAAAATATATATTCATTTCTCACTAGGACATGATCCTGAGATCTAATTTATCAATATTTATGATAATATCTGTATGGAATTTCTTCTGTAGATATTTCTGCTTAACCTTTTCTTTTTTCCTGATTACCCCTTTGTTATTATTATATCAATGAGATAAAAAACAAACTACTACTTTGTGACCTTTCCTCTTTCAAAATAGTGCTGCCAACCATTTGAATATATATGCATATATATATATATATATACATATATCTATATATATCTATATCTATATATATATATATATATATATATATATATATATATATATATATGTATATCTCTATCTATATATATGTATGTATATCTCTATCTATATATATGTATATATATATCCAAAAGCACACTCTTCTGTATCCCTGTAGGCAAGAAACGAGTCCACCATCCGGTATTTTTTTAACACAATTGAATATATATAGCAGCAAATGGTGCAAAAAATTTTTACATTGATTTATATAATAAGATGATGATTAGTCACTGATTACCAAACATGTTTTAGAATTTATTATTGCTGATTAATCCAACTGAAGTCCTTTCTCAATGTTTATGAATTTTACATTAAAAAGGAGCACCTGTTTATCGTCTATTGGCATATGATTAAGACCAGGAGGGAGTGAAACTCGTCTGTCTGCTTGACAATGGATTGTGTTGACAGTCTTACCGGATGGTGGGCTCGTTTCTTGCCTGGATACAGGAGAGTGTGCTTTTGGATATGGTTACTGTGACGCCTGTTGACGAGCCCCGACCCAAGAGGCTGGGCGTTCTATAGCATGAAATCTTATGGAAATATATATATATATATTTTCTCACTGAAACCAAAGGTTACAGGGACGTTATAGTTAGGAAATAGAATTTCCTTTTGAGTTTTCTCATCAAAACTGAAAATATTACAATGATATTATCAATGATTTTATTAAAGATGTCATGAGTGCTGTAATATGTGGGGTAATTAGCAGTACATGGCGAAAGGCGAGCATTATAACTATAACGTCCATGTAACCTATTTTTTTTAGTGAATTTCTATGGTTTTTCTAACGCATTGCAATTTTAATTACTGTACGTTAATCCAACCTGAGTCCATCCCCTATCCAAACCTGTGACATGGATGGCTTTCTGCTGTTTGTGGCGGGGCTTTGCAGCCAGCCTCCTATAACCACCTAAACACAGCCCAAACGCAGGGCATTCAAACATGCGCACTGTGGATGCAAACGCTTCCATCAAGGATTACAAATACCTTTTCAAGCTCCAAATGCTGAGAAATGATGCTTGCTTTGCCTTCACCATGCGCAAGGATTTTGGATAATTAGTACTTTACAGAAGTGGAGCTTTAACTTGAGCACCTGCTTTGTTTATATGCGTAAATGCTTCCTGGTGAGATTTTATTTCAGTGAAATGAGCAATGTGCCAGAATGAATTCTGCCCTGCAAATTTATCCAAGAAGAGGCCAACATTTTGTGCAGAATGCCCACCCAACTGGAGTACTTTCTACTGGCTAATTAATAAGTGTTACTTCGTTGGATTAATGTATAGTGCATCTCCTACACTATAGCTCAGTAAAGGAAGCAGAGGTAATGTCTCCAGTAACGTTGTGTGTATGTAACTTTGCCATTCTGATTGGTTCTCCAGCGTCTTCATCAGATAACTTTACATAGTGGAACGGCATAGAAAACACACTTGAATGATTTGTACGTTATACAAGCAAGTGCTTTGATTTTTCTTTTTGAATTAAAGGACCACTGGGGGCCTCAAGGCCCCCACTGTCCCAGCCGGCTCCCCGGCTCCTGTGGGAGCCAGCATTGCTTCTGCATGCAGTGAGCTGCTGTAAATGCAGCTCCCTGCATGTGGGAGCAATATTTTCATCTCTTTCTCTGCTTGCATGTCTGCGGACAGGGAAAGAGATGAAATCTCTGCTTTGGCAAGTGGGAGCATCTTTAAAGCGCTTGCTTGCTAAAAGCAGAGTGTTTGCTTTTGCTTGGCAAGAGCTGTGACAGCTCCCGCCAAGCACAGCAAACAGCTACCTCCTGAGGGTGGGCCCCTCAGGAGGTAGCAGCGGCCGGTCCCGGAGGTTGGGGTTTCCCAGGGCATTATATAGCCTTGGATGGGGGGAGAGCTGCACCCTCATTTGATCTTCATGGGGGCCGTATATGGTGTAAGTTATAGTTAACTTAGGGCATGAGTTACAGTTACTTAAAATGACTCTAACAGCTGAATTTCTACGGGTTTGTTTGTGTAAAATCTGAAACTAAGTATAACGTCCATGTAACCTTTGTTTGTTGGTGAATTTCTAAGATTGTTTTTAATTCTATTTTCTAACTATACCATCCCTGTAACCTTTGCTTTTTCAGTGAATTTCTAGGTTTTTTTTAAATGTTGAGTAAAATGCCCATCACAATGCATGTTGGGGAGGGGAGTTATTGCAGGGCCTGTCCTGGCATAGTGCTGCACCCACCAAAGTTTATTGCTCCTGCCCCCCTTCTCCTTGCCATCCATTATCCAAGTCCATGCCCCTGCTCCCTCATTGCAGCCATATGTGGCCATTGATCTGCCACTGCCCTTCCCGCCGGCCCTGAACAGCTTGCTGCCCCATCTACCTGTTCCCTACCCTCTGTTGTCCAAGTCTATGCACCAGCCCCCTCTCTCCTGCCCCGCATGGTCCGATGTGCTGCCACTGCCCTCCATTTAGCTTGAAGTACCTTCCCACTCCTCCTGCCCTTCATTGCCCAATTCTGTACCCCATCATTGCCCTGCTGCTTAGCCTATGTGCTTAGTTTGCTGCCCCTATCCTCCTCCCCCCTGCCCTTTGATGTATGTGTGCATGCCCTGGTTCCCTCCTTTTTACCCACCAAGTTCCATGGACCTGACACTCCCCCTCCTATCTACTAAGAGTGTTCTGTTGAGCTGTCGCTGCCCCTCCCACCTGCCTTGCCAAGATGACTGCTTCCTGTCCCTGGCACCTCCCCCTGCCTGTCCAAGTTCCATGCCCTTATCATCCTGCCCTCCATGGTCCATTTTGCTACCACTTCCTCCTGCCCTCCATGCTCTTTTGTGGTGCAACTGCACCTTCTGCATACCCACGTGGTCTAGCCCTTACCCATACCTTCTGTCCTCCATGGTCCTTTGTGCATGCCCCTGTCCCCTCCCTCTTTCCCACCATGGCTGTTGTGCTGCCACTAATGCTGCTGCTTGCCATGCATGGCCTTTTGTTCAGCCACAGCCCCTCCCACCTGCCCTGTATGGTCTGCTTGCTGCCCCTGACTCCCTTCCACCATCCCTCTATTGTCTGCATGTATGCCATTATAGTCTCACTGTTGCCCTCCCTGGTGTGTTGTGCTTCCAGTCCCCATCCCATCTGCCTTCCATGGTCAGCTTACTGCTCCATTTTGCCCGCTTGCCCTATGCCCTCCTTTTTTCACATGCAGGCCCCTAGCCCCTCCCTTCTGCCTTGTCTGGTCCGTTGTCATGTCCCTGTCCCCTCCCTTCTGCCCTTCATGAACCGTTATGCTGCAACTGTCCCTCCTGTCTTCCCGGTATGGTCAGTTTGCTGCCCTTGCCTATTTCCCCTCTGCTCTCTGTTGTCCATGTGCATGGCCCTGTCTCTTCCCAATTGCTTTCGTGAGAGATGAACTAATCAATAATTAATTTGCATTGATAAATGAAATAAGAAACTACATGTTTTAGGTTAACATAGAGAAAAATAAATGTTTGAGGAAAATGTGCCCATAAGAGTGGCCATCATTATGTATGCAACTTACTAAAAATATAGCATTAACTGTTATAATACAGTGCCTAGAATAATTAAAATGTATAAGTGAATCATACTGATATATTAACAAAATGTATTTGCTTAATTTACTAAATGTAGAGTAAGTATGAAAATACTAGGCCCGCTCGACTAAGACTCATGCTAAGCTTCATGACATCAAATAAATGTTCAAACTTATTTTCTGATGCAAGGAGAGGAGATTTCACTGTTCATTGTTCCTTGTTCACATGAGGTTGACCAACCCGGTTGTAATGTTGCAACGTAAGCTAGCTGATGTTCTGATTTTCTCATGAGAACTGATTTCTGTAATGTCCTGTACTAGAAGTTGATGCTTTGTAGACGTGCATGAGAAGGAGAAGTTCCCAGGAACTAAAAATGACCATACTGAGGAGAGATGAAGAGTGCAACAAAAGTTACTTGGAGAAAACTGGTGACAGGAACAGGAGAAGAGGAGCCGATCATCGACGTGTGAATGCTGTCTAACTATATCACTGATTTAGTCATTAGTATTGATTGGATCTAGTGTGAACATTCAATATTCTGACCAACGACAACAAGGGAAACTATTGTGTAGTTTTGGTTTATACCCCGACTTCACTTAACAGGAGAGGTCAGAGTTCTTTAGGTATGAGTGTGCGTGAGCTCGAGAGTGTGATGAAGTGTTAGTGTGAGTAGGAGAGATGTAGATGCTGTTTCCTCAATTGATGCCCTAATTTGGTTCAGCTGACCTAGAGCCAACCATGGCTGAGCCAGCCCCTTTCACTGTCCCCAATTGCGAATTCGGACCGGACGGGTGTTCAGCTGATGAAGAAGACTCTGCTTGTTGATCCCATAAGGAGAAGTATAACTAAATCTGAAATGTATTTGCTATAGATTTTTGGCTTTTCTTTTCTAGGTACCAGCTGCTGTATTTTGGCTTAATGCCATAGCTAGATGTTTTCCAATTTAACTTTTGTCTGTTTTTCTTTTTGCATGAAAGCCCAATCATGCCATTCAGATTAGAGGATTAGTTAGAAAGTTGATGTCCCATAAATGTTAATAATAAAGGATTGATCTTGTTTATTTGTGAATGTCTAAATGTAAGCTATTTCTTGTAGGAAAGTACCATCTTGCCTGGCATGTTACCCCCATATTTCACTGTATGTATGTTATTTTAGTCTATGTGTCACTGGAACCCTGCCAGGCAGGGCCACCATGCTCATAAGTATGTGCCCTGTATGTGTTCCCTGTGTGATGCCTAACTGTCTCACTGAGGCTCTGCTAACCAGAACCTCAGCGGTTATGCTCTCTCTCCTTTCCAAATTTGCCACTAACAGGCTAGTGACTAAATTTACCAATTCACATTGGCATACTGGTACACCCATATAATTCCCTTGTATATGGTACTGAGGTACCCAGGGTATTGGGGTTCCAGGAGATCCCTATGGGCTGCAGCATTTATTTTGCCACCTATAGAGAGCTCTGACAATTCTTACACAGGCCTGCTACTGCAGCCTGCGTGAAATAACGTCCACGTTATTTCACAGCCATTTACAACTGCACATAAGTAACTTATAAGTCACCTATATGTCTAACCTTCACCTGGTGAAGGTTGGGTGCAAAGTTACTTAGTGTGTGGGCACCCTGGCACTAGCCAAGGTGCCCCCACATCGTTCAGGGCAAATTCCCCGGACTTTGTGAGTGCGGGGACACCATTACACGTGTGCACTATACATAGATCACTACCTATGTATAGCGTCACAATGTTAACTCCGAACATGGCCATGTAACATGTCTAAGATCATGGAATTGTCACCCCAATACCAATCTGGTATTGGGGGACAATTCTGTGATACCCAATACCATTCTGGTATTGGGGGGACAATTCCATGATCCCCCGGGTCTCTAGCACAGAACCCGAGTACTGCCAAACTGCCTTTCCGGGGTCTCCACTGCAACTGCTGTTGCTGCCAACCCCTCAGACAGATTTCTGCACTCCTGGGGTCCAGGCAGCCCTGGCCCAGGAAGGCAGAACAAAGGATTTCCTCTGAGAGAGGGTGTTACACCCTTTCCCTTTGGAAATAGGTGTGAAGGGCTGGGGAGGAGTAGCCTCTGGAAATGCTTTGATGGGCACAGATGGTGCCCATCTCCGCATAAGCCAGTCTACACCGGTTCAGGGATCCCCCAGCCCTGCTCTGGCATGAAACTGGACAAAGGAAAGGGGAGTGACCACTCCCCTGACCATTACCTCCGAGGGGAGGTGCCCAGAGCTCCTCCAGCGTGTCTCAGACCTCTGCCATCTTGGAAACAGAGGTGTTGGGGGCACACTGGACTGCTCTGAGTGGCCATTGCCAGCAGGTGACGTCAGAGGCCCCCTCTGATAGGCTCTTACCTCTCTTGGTAGCCAATCCTCCTTCCTTGGTAGCCAAACCTCCTTTTCTGGCTATTTAGGGTCTCTGCTTTGGGGAATTCTTCAGATAACGAATGCAAGAGCTCACCAGAGTTCCTCTGCATCGCCCTCTTCACCTTCTACCAAAGGATCGACCGCTGACTGCTCCAGGACGCCTGCAAAACCACAACAAAGTAGCAAGATGACTACCAGCAACACTGTAGCGTCTAATCCTGCCGGCTTTCTCGACTGTTTCCAGGTGCTGCATGCTCTGGGGGTAGGCTGCCTTCACCCTGCACCAGAAGCTCCAAAGAAATCTCCCATGGGTTGACGGAATCTTCCCCCTGCTAACACATGCACCAAAAGACTGCAACACTGGTCCTCTGGGTCCCCTCTCATCCTGACGAGCGTGGTCCCTGGAACACAGCAACTCTGTCCACGTGGCTCCCACAGTCCAGTGTCTCTTCAAGTCCTTGCCTCCCCACGCTAGACTGCAAAGCTGTGTACCATGTGATTTGCTGCTGCTCCGGCTTCTGTGCACTCTTCCAGGATTTCCTTTGTGCACAGCCTAGCCTGGGTCCCCAGCACTCCATCCTGCAGCCTTCTGAGGTGTCCTCCGGCGTCGTGGACTCCTGTTCACTTTTCTTTTAAGTGCCTGTTGGGGTACTTCTGCGGGTGCTGCCTGCTTCTGTGAGAGCTCTCTGAGTTGCTGAGCGCCCCCTCTGTCTCCTCCTCCAAAAGGCGACATTCTGGTCCTTCCTGGTCGTCAGCAGCACCCAAAAACCTCTACCTTGACCCTTGCAGCTAGCAAGGCTTGTTTGCGGTCTTTCTCAAATCAAATCAAATCATTAACATTTATAAAGCGCGCTACTCACCCGTGCGGGTCTCAAGGCGCTAGGGGAAAAAGGGGGGGGTTATCGCTGCTCGAACAGCCAGGTCTTTAGGAGTCTCCGGAAAGCGGAGTGGTCCTGGGTGGTCCTGAGGCTGGTGGGGAGGGAGTTCCAGGTCTTGGCCGCCAGGAAGGAGAAAGATCTCCCACCCGCCGTGGAGCGGCGGATGCGCGGGACAGCAGCGAGTGCGAGGCCAGAGGAGCGGAGGAGGCGGTGGGGACCTAGAAGCTGAGGCGTCTGTTGAGGTATTCCGGTCCCTTGTCGTGGAGGGCTTTGTGTGCGTGGGTGAGAAGTCGGAAGGTGATCCTTTTGCTGACTGGGAGCCAGTGCAGGTGTCTCAGGTGTGCGGAGATGTGGCTGCTGCGGGGTATGTCGAGGATGAGGCGGGCCGAGGCGTTTTGAATGCGTTGCAGGCGATTTTGGAGTTTGGCTGTGGTCCCGGTGTAGAGGGTGTTGCCGTAGTCCAGGCGGCTCGTCACGAGGGCGTGGGTCACGGTTTTTCTGGTGTCGGCGGGGATCCAGCGGAAGATCTTGCGGAGCATGCGGAGGGTGAGGAAGCAGGCGGAGGACACGGCGTTGACTTGCTTGGTCATGGTGAGAAGAGGGTCCAAGATGAAGCCGAGGTTGCAGGCGTGGTCTGTGGGGGTCGGTGCGGTGCCGAGGGCTGTGGGCCACCAGGAGTCGTCCCAGGCGGACGGGGTGTTGCCGAGGATGAGGACTTCCGTTTTTTCAGAGTTCAGCTTTAGGCGGCTGAGCCTCATCCAATCTGCGACGTCCTTCATACCCTCTTGTAGGTTGGTCTTGGCGCTGGCGGGGTCCTTGGTGAGGGAGAGTATAAGTTGCGTGTCGTCGGCGTAGGAGGTGATGATGATGTTGTGCTTGCGTACGATGTTGGCGAGGGGGCTCATGTAGACGAGGGGGCTCATTTCTGCGTGGGAATACCTCTGCAAGCTTCATCGCGACGTGGGACATCTGTCTTCCAAAGGAGAAGTTCCTAGTCTTCTTCTTTCTTGCAGAACTCCAAGCTTCTTCCAACCGGTGGCAGCTTCCTTGCACCTTTAGCTGGGGTTTCCTGGGCTCTTGCCCCCCGTGGACACTGTCACGCCTATTGGACTTGGTCCCCTTGTCTTACAGGTACTCAGGTCCGGAAATCCATTGTCAGTGCACTGCTGGTGTTTGTTCTCCCTGCAGAATCCCCCTATTACGACTTCTGTGCTCTCTGGGGGTAGTAGGTGCACTTTACTCCTACTTTTCATGGTCTTGGGGTGGGGTATTTTTCTAACCCTCACCGTTTTCTTACAGTCCCAGCGACCTTCTACAAGCTCACAAAGGTCTGGGGTCCATTCGTGGTTCACATTCCACTTTTGGAGTATGCCACTATACCTATGTGCTCCTATTGCAACCTATTGTAATTCTACACTGTTTGCATTACTTTTCTTGCTCTTGATTACCTAAGTTTGGTTTGTGTACATATAACTTGTGTATAGTACTTACCTTCTTACTGAGGGTACTCACTGAGATACTTTTGGCATATTGTCATAAAAATAAAGTACCTTTATTTTTAGTAACTCTGTGTATTGTGTTTTCTTATAAAATTGTGCATATGATATAAGTGGTATAGTAGGAGCTTTGCATGTCTCCTAGTTCAGCCTAAGCTGCTTTGCCATAGCTACCTTCTATCAGTCTAAGCTGCTAGAAACACCTCTTCTACACTAATAAGGGATAAGTGGACCTGGCACAAGGTGTAAGTACCTCTGGTACCCACTACAAGCCAGGCCAGCCTCCTACATTTCTTTAATTCAGTTTTTGTTGATATTAATCTGTCTGATTATTATTGAATGTTTAGTATTAAAAAATGCCTTGGTTAAGTTGACGATTTTCCAGTCATTTTGGTCAACCTTTGTTATTCGTCTATGTTTATCAGTTGGTTTTGAGATTGCTTTACATAACTTTAGCATTGTTAATTCAGGGAAATAAACATTTTAACTTTTATTAAAGGTGTGGTTATTCATGTTCACAGGGGCCATGGTGCGTGAAGGTTACTGACTCTAATTTGGTAAATGTTTTGTTATAATTGATTGTGTTATTGTTATGCAGGTCATTTGGAGGTATTGGGTCTGTGATAGATTACTGTTAACTGAGTCCAAAAGTCCATTGAACCTCTAACTCGTCCCCTTATCAATAAAATAATAAAAAGACAAATAAGGTCAGACGTGCTCACACTTTTAATGGTCCGTTGTGCTGCATTGCCGCCCGCTTGCCTTGTGTGGTGTATTGTGCTGCTACAACCCCTGATGCCTGCCCTGTAAGGTCATTTTGGTGCCTGTGCCCCTCTCCCTCCTGCCCTCTGTTATCTGAGTCCATATCCTGACCCCATTCCTCTGGCCCTCAGGGAGCCAATGTACCATACTTGCCAACATTTTGAACGTAGTAAGAGGGAGATTTTGAAAAGAAAACCTGAGGAAATGATTATTTCCATTTACTTACATTGAAAAAGAGATTTTAGGCAGGAAACAGATAAAAAAAAACTTTGGTCTTAAAAAACATCACGAGTCTCCTGTCTGAATCAGATCAGTTGGCATGAATGGTTTGTATTGCCACCTCCTCTTCCTTCTGCCCTCAAAGATCAGTTACATTGCCACAGCTTCTCTTGCCTGACCTGAATGGTTGGTTTGTTGCCCCTGCCCTCTTTTCCCCAGCCCTCCATGGTCCCTTGTGCTGCCACTGCCCCTCCCACCTGCCCAGCTTGGTCAACTTGTTGATTCTGCTCCCTTCTCCCTGTCCTCAATTATCTGAGTTTGTGCCCCAGATATCTGCCTCCTCACAGTATTGTAATGAACAACTAGATTCCTAATATTTTATATTTATTACAAAAGTGTGGCACGCCTAACATCTTGATGTAATCAAAACTGTACTAGCTAAAGCATTTCGAATAGAAATTATAAAAATGAGAGGGTCTTCTACTCAGAAATTATGGCCAGTGAAAAAACTCAAATGATGACATATTTTCTGAGTTCTCAAGTAGTGACAAATCACTTTTAAATTATTTGCTATATTGATTTTTTGTATCCAGTTCATCAATTGATTATATGTTGCACTTAGAGGGGAGAATGTGATGTTACGGCCAGAGCTGCAGACTTTGCACCTGGGGAACCAGGTTCGAGTTTCAGCGTCAGCTCGACATCCTGTGATTCTGGGCCAATTACGCAGGGCCAGAGCGTCTGAGACACTGTTAGCGATTCCCAGAAGGGTTGCAAGGGACCTGAAGCATTTGAGTATGGCCAGACTCACAAGGATGGTGACCTACTTGGGTCAGCAGACCACCATGTCTGTGAATGCTTAAATAAAGCTGAAATTGTTTTTGCAGCCCTTTTTCTTAAAAAAAACGGGATGCATTTCAAAAATAAAGATGAAACATTTCAGTTTCATTATTTTGGAGTAGGCAGTGGTCCATGGGACCACTGCCTGCTCTGAAAACATGTTTGCGCCCCCATTCACAAAGGGGAAGGGATCCTTTGCGGACCCCTTTCTGTTTGCGAATGGTTTAACAGTAATTTGAATTGGTGTTAACTATGATTGTTTTGCGACTGTGTTCACTGTGACAAAATAATCATACACCCCCCTGCAAGTTGCAATTAGAAAGGGACATCCTTGGGACCCCCCTTCCTAATTTGGAGTCCCAAACACTGTTTTGTGTCAGTAACTGCATACCGACTCACAAAATAGCGATTTGTACGTAGGAAACACCTTTTTTGGTCGCAAATGACCAACAACAAAGATATGTACATGTAGCCCTTAATCTCCCCATGCCTAAAGCCCAAAAAGAATATGCTCTTGTGTAATGTAAGTGATGCCCATGTAAAGCACTATAGTACCTTTGGGTCAAGTCTGCGCCATATAAAACTGCAAAACAACAACAAAGTTAATTGTTTTGCTCATTTCTGTCACTGGGCTATATCTGGGCTACATTTGGGTGATATTTGTGCTACATTTAGGCTCTTTTTTCTCTGGTGGCTATTTGAAAGACTCCTTTGTTATGAAGCTCCCTAATCTACTAATTTATTGCAGTATCCTCAGTAGAAAATGCTTTTCAGTTTTCCACTTAGATTCCATCAAGATGGTGGCAAGATGTGCCACACTTTTGGCATAAAAAGAATGTGCATGTTTCAGTCTACATGTCAGAATGTTTTAATGAAATAGAAGAGGAAGTTATTTGAGAACTCACTTAAAACGTGTCCTATTTTTTTTTTCTACAGCACTAACCATAAATTCTATGACAAAATGAAAACCATCATTTTGTTCCTTTCTAAATTGAATGTTTTAAGTTTTACCAGCTTGATTCAATCAAGATGGCTTCAGGTGCACCATGCTTTTGTCATATGTAACACTGTTAGTGCTCTAGTTGTTCTTTAGAACACTCTGGAAGACTGCAGTAGAACACAAGGGAATCAACTGACACTCCTGTTTGAAGAAAATGTTTTATTGAGAATGTCAAACTTCATTTTCATATGGCTGAGAAATAATTTATAGAAAACATGCTCTCACTTTAGCTTCTGGAGCACCTTCTATAGCCTTTATGGGGAAAATCATGAGAAAACAGTTTTCTTTCAAACATGACATCTCAGCAGGGTAAAATCACTCTAAGCCACACCACAATTCCTAAACTTAGTATGGTACCATCAACAAATGATTTACATTGTAAATAAAAATCTGTTATCACCCTTTATATATTCTCATTTTTGTGACCCTCAAAACCTGCCATTCACTACAATGCATTTCAATGGGTGCTCTCACGTACATTGGCCCAAAGATGGCTGCCATCACTTTCTGGTTGAATTGCTGACATCCAATCAGATCTCACCATAATATCTGTGCTCAGACTCCCTCCAAATATTCCAATCTGGATTTGTTTTAATATCTTGAAAACTACTGCACAGATTTACACCACATAAAAAGGATGATCCGTGGACCAAAATCTAACTTGTTTTGAAAATTTGTTGTAATCCCTTCCATCGGTTTGGGCTGCAGGCGTGGCTAAACAATCTACGGGAATTAACATAAGAATCACACATTTTTGTCCCCCCTCCTTTTTCTCGGCTCCCACTTGCCAGACCATCCCAAAACTTTCCATCCACAAGATTCTTGGTCACACTTTTATGGGGGAAAATCTTGCAAAAAATATTTTTTCTATGGAAACGAGGTCCTAACTGGTGATCATCAGTAGATTTTATATATATATATATATATATATATATATATATATATATATATATATATATATATATATATATTACCTAGTGCCAGTTGCCACTAGGTAGTTATAGTTAGGACCATGTTTCCATAGAAAAAGCATTTTCTAATATCTTTGGCACTGTTTGAAAAAGCTTCACAAATTTTTTCCTAAAAAGTGTGCTGGTGACTCTTGTTGCTCATGGGAAGTTTCAGGTGTGATCCATCAAGCGGGGCGCAGAAAAAGGAGGGGGGTCAAAAAAAATTGTTTCCCATGTTAATTCCGATAGGAGCTTTGAACATGACTACAGACCAAACGGCTGGGCGTAAGTACACCAAATTTGTCAGAAAGGTAGCTTTTGCTACGCAGATTACACTTTCAGTTATTTGGTGTAAATCCATTCAGTATTTTTTGAGATATTAAATGGAAAATACATTTGTATATCTAGGGCACAGATCCTCATGACGACTTCGGAAATAATAAGAGCTCCTGCACGTAGCTGCATAGCTCTGATTAGCTACCAATACTTCAAACCAGGAAGTGTTGGCAGCCATTTTGGGACAAAGTGAAAAAAAAAGAAAAGGATCCAGGTTAAGGACAACCTGACTCCTGAACTCTGGTGTTGGGGTCCCAGAGAGACCCTGCCAGAGAGAAAAAAAAACAATAAAAAAAAAAAACTGTGAGCTATAGTTATCTTAGGGCACAAGTTATAGTTACTTGAGATAACGCTAAATATAACTAGGCAATTTCTATGATTTGGTAAGTTTAAAATTTGACCCTAACTATAAAGTCCCTGTAACTTTTGTTTTTTCAGTGAATATATATATATATATATATATATATATATATATATATATATATATACATATATATATATATATATAATATATTTTCAGCCGTTATAGTTACAATCATCTCAATTGACTATAACGCGTGCCCTACGGTAACTATAAGTAGCGCCCCCACCATGCACAGTTTTCTCAACATTAATTTTACAGCAATTGTTGTCAAGACATTATTAATGACATCATATAAGATCTTATGAGTGTTTTAATATGCGGGTAATTAGCAGCGCATGGTGAGGGCGCAACTTATAGTTATCTTAGGGCACGAGTTATAGTTACTTGAGACAGCTGTGGTTTAGAGTGTGTAAAACATGAACTTAGCTATAACGTCCCTGTAGCCTATGTTTTTTTGTGAATTGCTAGGGTTTTTAAAATGTTATTTCCTAACCATAATGTCCCTGTAACCTTTGTTTTTTCAGTGCATTCCTATGGTATTTTTTTAATCTAAAGTAATATTTAATTATCATACATTAATTCAACCTTTGCCGCGCCTGCCAGCCACCACCCTGCGTGCAGCCAACCCCAATCCACGCACAGCACTTGGCCGTGTTCGGTAGGGAGTTGGCAGCAGGGCCTGGCCGTGAGCAGCCCCCCCACATGCAGCCAACCCTATGCAGTGCACAGCTCTTGGCCATGCGCAGCAGAGTGTTGGCTACAGGGCCTGGCCTGTGGCCATGCCCTGCAACCAATCTCCACATGCATCCAACCTGACGGATGGGGGGCTCCCAGTCCCGCTCCCCAGGACAACTTATGCCTTGGGTAACCCATCCCTCATGGCCTGCCACCTTTTTTTAGGGGAGGGGATATGTTGCCCCCATCCTCAGGCCATATTTGGCCCCAGAGACCGCATCACCCAAGCCCATCCCTTAAGTTATGCAGGAGGGGTCAAGCAGTCACCCAGGTTAGTTTTGGCCCATCTCCCGGAACCTGGCCTTATTATAAAGGAAGGGGGCATGCAGCCCCCTCCCTTGGTCAATTTGGCCCTGGGGACCCATGCCCGGGGACCTCCCCAGTAACTAAAAGGGGAGAGGCATGCAGCCCCTCTCCCAGGACCAATTTTGGTCTCAGGGATCCCATCTCCTGGGCCCTGGTATTATTCCTAAAAGGGAGGGGGCATGCAGCCTCCATCTCCTGGCACATATTGGCCCCTGGGTCCCCAGCCACTGGGGCCTGGGGAAAGGAGGCACCTGGTCCCCATCTCTAGACCAATATTGGCACCAGGGACTCCATCCCTGTGGCCAGGCCAGACTTTAAATGGGGTGTATGCACCCCACCCCCTCCCTGGTACTTTATTGGCCCTGGGACCCATGCCCCAGGACCGGGCCAGTTAGTAAAGGACAAGGGGGGCATGGAGCCCCCCACCCGGGCCAATATGTTCCCCAGATACCACATCCACTAGTACCTGGCCAGACACTACAGGGGGAGGGGGGAACAGAGCCCCCTCCCCAGGCCAATATTGGCCCTAGAGACCCCATCCCCTGGGAGCTTGGCAATATAGTAAAGAGGGATACAGCACACAGCCCTTCTCCCCCAGGCCAATATTGGCCCCGGTGATCCCATTCCAATGGGCCTGGCCATTAGATGGTGGGTGCCCACCCAGGACACCCATTTCTTGATGTTGGAGGCCACTGTCTCAGCTGGCTCCCCACCTCCAACAGAAGCCAGCATCGCTCCCTCATACAGGAGAATCAAAAATGCTGCTTCCTGCATGAGGGAGCCATTTAGGAGTGTTGCAAGTGGTTTGAAAAATAAATCCTGTTGGACTCCGAGGTCTTGGGGTCTGAACCCCTTTGATACATTTTTTGACTTGGTCTGCCATGATTTTGATAAACATTTGATGAAGTGCTTTCTACTGGCTAATTAGTAAGCGCTACCCGGCTGGGTATATGTATAGTGCATCTCCTACACTACAGCTCTGTAAAGGATGCCGAGGTAATGTCTCCAGTGACCTTGTGTGTCTGAAACTTTCCCAATGTGATTGTTCTTTGAGCGGCTTCATCAGATATCTTTTCACATCTGGGGCCGTGATGGTAGCCTCAAGGCCCCTTTAGTCCCAGCCGGCTCCAGGCCTCCTGTGGGAGTCAACATTAGTCCCACACGCAGGGAGCTGCTGAAAATGCAGCTCCCTGTATGTGGGAGTAATAATTTCCTCTCTTTCCCTGCCCGCAGACTCTGCTCCAAGCAAGAGGGAGCATGTTGCTGGAAGCGGAGTTAGTGTTTGATTTTGCTCGACAGGAGCTGTCACAGCTCCCGCCAAGCAAAACCAAATAGCTATCTCCCGACGGTGGGCACTTCAGGAGATAGCAGGAGATAGCCCTGGGGTATGGCAGTCCCCAGGCCCATAAATGCCTCCAGGAGGGGGCTGTGCGGCTCCCCTCCTTCTTTTAAAAATACTTATTGGCCCTGGAGATTATAATTATTTATATCCAGCCCCTTGGGGAGGTGGTGGTTTCCAGGGCATTAAATGTCCTTGGAGGGGGGCCGGTGTGCCCTCATCAATTTGAATTATATATTTGAATGCCCCTGGGACCTGGATCACCTGGGGACTAAGTTAAGAACAAGCGCAGAGATCACACTTGTTTTTTTAAAACAATTTAGTCGGATCCATGGATGCTCTGTGGATTTTGCCAAAAATTCAACAAAAATAATGCTTTTTTTTAAGGGGTCAGGGTACTTGTATCCTGCCCCTTTTCCTTTTTCTCATTTTCTTTCTGGAACTCGGCTGAAACGGAATCCCAAAATGGCTGCCAAAACTTCCTGACTAAAGTGTTGGCAGCCAATCAGATCTCGGCATGGGATCTCTGGGATACGTGGAGCCTCCTTGTGTGAATTTCCTTTAATTTCTGGAAAACTACTGAGAGGATTTACACCAAGTAACAAAAAAGGGTGCTTTCTGGACCAATGGTGTAGCTGTTCTGGCTGTAGTCACGTCTAAACTTTCTATGATACTAAACATGGGAAACACTTTTTTTTTTATCTCTGCCCCTGCTTGGTAGATCATCCAGAAACCTTCCATGTACAAAAAGCCCTAGAAGAAATTTTTCTTGGAAAACTTCGTGAAGATTCTTCAGACGTCACCAAAGATATAGCCAAGTCAAAAAATGCTTTTTCCACATAATATATATATATATATATATATATATATATATATATATATATATATATATATATATATATATATATATATCTACTATTCCCAAAAGGAGGCAATAGAGAACAGCAACTGAAGAGGTTAGAGTCCAAGTATATCCTCATGGGGACTTAATATTGATGAAGAAATGCTTGTTCATTTATAATGTAGTTTTATTTTGTTTCATTGTCTGATTTATATACATTCCTGGGCACATATCGGATGTATAGCCTTTTAGTCGCGATTGAATCCAGCAGCAGTATGTTTTAGAGTTTTGATTTTCTGCCTGATTAGGAATTATCCACTGGGGTTTGCAATTGAATAGTCTAATTATCAATTCTTTACTTTGTGTGTAATGCAGACGATTAGCTTATTATTTTTGTTATTGTCTTTATTTGCATTATGGCACAGATACACATTAGCACTTCAATGTTGATTGCAGTATTATGTGTGATTAATTCAGAGGTAAATGCCCACTGAGGCTGTTGATTTAATGATCTAAATTGTCATTTTCAAAGCATGTTGTAGCTTGGTATATGATTATATATATTCCCCTCTATTTGGGGTTAAGGTAACATGAATTAGTTTTGTTTGCATGCACATTAGTAGCATGGGGATGAATGTTTTGTTTTTGGGACAGGCGGACGTCAGGCAATACATCATCTAATAGGGACACAGTTGCTTTACTTTACTGGATTGATAGAAATTAATGGCGGTTATGAGGAAGGGTGGTTTGACGGCCTACACGTGTCACGCTTTTTATTCTGCTCCATGAACTGGAATAAAGCCTATTGTTAGAAATGGGGTCTTTGGTTGGTAGTCAGGTTACCCCCTGTCCAAATAAGGACCCTTACTCTAGTCAGGGTAAGTCACACACAATCCAAACTAGCCTGTGCCCACCCTCTGGTATCTTGGCATTGAGCAATCAGGCTTAGCTTAGAAGGTAATGTGTAAAGTATTTGTGCAACAAATCATGCAATAACACAGTATAATGCCACAAAAATACACCACACAGTGTTTAGAAAAATATAGAATATTTATCTGGATAAATGCAGGTTAAAATGATCAAGATTTTAGGGGGGCGTGGCCAAGGCGTCAAGATGGCGGACGCACTTCTGTAGTGCTCCGGCCCCCTCCATCATCCGCCTCTAACGGAAACACCATCCAGCCCCATCAGATGACCCTCTTGGCCCTGTGGCCTCTTTGAATTACTGTCACCGTTTCCCCTGTGGTGCGAGGTGTTTTTCGGGCCGATTTTGTGGGCCACGAGACCCGGGCCGGAGGGAACCCAAAATGGCGGAGGACTGCTGAGGCCGCGTTCCTGGGCCTTCGGGGGAGAGACGAGCGGCGGTGACTGGAATTGGGGCCGGGGGCCCGCATCATCTGGGGTGACCCCCATGGCTTGGGGGCGCTAGACCTTCCCCCCCCTCCACAGCCGGACGGGAGTTGAACCAGTGCTCCCCAGGGACCTTCTCCCCCACCTGGAGGGGCGCAGCAGACGCGCCACCTGATGCACCCTGGGACCCGGTCGGGGCACCCGTCGAGGGACAAACGGTGAGTCTCGGCCCCTGCCTGCCACCCAGACCTGTACCAAGGCCAGAAACTGTCACCCAGGGACCAATTAGCCGGAATCCTTATTCTCCCCATTCCTGTTTTTGAGAAATGACATCGGTGGGAAGGGCCCGTTGAGGGGCACACAGGGCCGGAACAGCGGGAGGCAGTGACACATAAAATGGGCACGGAGAGGAAGATCGGGGCCCGGCCTACTGCCTGGAAATACTTTGGACCTGGTGGCTGCTGAGGGGGGACAGCTGAGACCCCCTCCACTTTCTCTTCGGCACACCGCTGGATCCTGGGTCCGACATCCCGGGAACACTTGGGGCCGGGACCGGGGCCAGAGACAACGGGTGGGCAAAAGCCAGAGCCCCCTTAGAGAGACAGCCTTAGAGCCTACTAGAATTCATGGAGGAGCCCCACAAAACACACCGCACACCCAGATATTGAATCCCCAACCGGGGCCACGCCGGACTCATCATGTGCAAAGACAAACCAGTGCGACAAACGACGGCCCAGACCCGCATGGACCAGTTTACCACGGGTGCCGCCGGACCCCAGGTGGAGGCGGCGAACAGCGGTTGGCATCCGGGGACTTGGCAACAATACTCCAGGCAATCCAGGCTTCCCAAGCAGCCGTCGAATCCAAAATTGGGGAAGTTAGAGTAGACGTGGCCCTGGTCAGACAAGACCTCCGCAATGCCACAGCTCGCATCACAGAAGCCGAATCTAGGTTCTCCACGGTAGAAGACGATGTAGCCACCCTCAAAGCCCAGGTTTCCGCGCTGACAGCTCGTACCTCAGAGTTGCATAGGAGAGCCGAAAACGCTGAGAATAGGTCAAGACGAAACAACCTTCGCCTGGTGGGCCTTCCTGAAAACACAGCAGAAACATCTCTTGTCCAATACCTAGAGGACTGGCTCCGCTCCTGGATCCCCACCGACCGTCTCACACCATGGTTCACTGTGGAACGGGCCCACAGGGCCTTACAGGTTAAACCCCCGCCGGGTGCGTCACCCAGGTCAGTGATACTACGCCTCTTCAACTTCAAAGACAGGGATGTGATTTTACAAGAGGCACGTATAAAAGGAGACCTCTCCTGCAATGGGGCAAAGGTCCTTCTGTTCCCGGACTACACGCGAGAAGTTCAACAACAACGCCGCTCAATCACGGTGATGAAACAAAAATTGAAAGCCATGGATATCCAATATCGACTCCTGTTCCCAGCGCGACTCCGTGTGGTCTATCACAACCAAACCCAGTTCTTTGACCGTCCGACCGCTGCCTGGCCTTGGCTGACAGAGGAGATCCCCCTGGGCCTCTCCAGGGGAGGCACGCTGTACTGCCATTTGATGGAGTTTGTTTGACCAATGACTTTGTGTTTCACCACTGCGCATATTAGTTGCTCAATGTTCACCAGTAGCACCTTATATGTCTTGTTCAGTTGAGCCGCCTATTGGCTTTGACATGGCATTAGCCATTACATTCTGTATTCAGTTTACCCGCCTATGGGCTTTGACATTGCATTAGTCATTACATTCTGTATTCTGCCTATTGGCTTTGACATGCTGTATCCAGTCTAGCCGCCTATTGGCTTTGACATTGCATTCCTGTTGGCTTTGACATGATGTATTCAGTTTAGCTGCCTATTGACTTTGACATGCTATTAGATATTCTGCCTATTGGCTTTGACATGATATCATATATTACATTTTGTATTCAGCTCCGCTGCCTATTGGCTTTGACATGATATTAGACATTGCCTTTTGTATTCAGCTCAGCTGCCTATTGGCTTTGACATGATATTATATATTGCATTTTGTATTCAGCTCAGCTGCCTATTGGCTTTGACATGATATTATACATTGCATTTTATATTCAGCTCAGCTGCCTATGGGCTTTGACATGATATTATACATTGCATTTTGTATTCAGCTCAGCTGCCTATTGGCTTTGACATGACACTAGACATTGCATTTGATATTTAGGTTAGCTGCCTATTGCCTTTAACATGACATTGCATTTGATATCTAGGTTAGCTGCCTATTGCCTTTAACGTGGAGTTAGGCATTGCAGTTGAGAATCCAAGCTGTATTTTTCCAAGCTGTGTTTTTGCACAAGAGAACCAAGATGTTTTTCTCACAGTAGACTAGACATGATAAGAGAGAGTACATGGGTGTTGTTTTTCTTCGCTTGAGCTTGGGAACAGGAGTAGTCTTGGAGACCTGGCCAGTCTCCAAAAGGCTTGCTCAGTTTCCCAGGTCTGAGAGGAGGGGGCACACCTTTGTAACGAATGACACAGGCTGCAGAGATTCAGATTCGAATCTGCCGGACCTCGTGCTGGAGCTTTGCGCCAGCTGCCAGTAATCCCGTGTGGGTAGATGAATCTCTTTCTCGCGGCTGACAGGGGGTCATCAGCTTGCAGACCTTAGAAAGATGAAGCTGTAAATAGTTTCCCACACGGTGAAGTATTTGTTTTGCTTTGCATTCAATATCTTATAAATATAACCTGCTGTGTATATTGCAAACTGATATATTTTGTTTGATTAACGCGGGCTTGAAAGCTACTAATTCGTCAACATAAAAAGTGTGGTTGGGGAAGAATTAACAACAATAAAAGTCTTCTTTGAACTCAGAAGTGCATTTCTGGTGTTTTATGTATGTGCTTAAAAACTAGATAAGAGGAAAGCACTACAATTGGTACCAGAAGTGGGGTCGGTCATTAAGAGGTGATTAAGAGGGTGTTGACGAGTTGGTAGATTTCTAAGTGCACACTTTAAAAGTGTAATTGTTTTTTTGTTGTTTGGAGAATTACAGAAATTGTTTTTTTGTTTGGAGAATCACAGTAGCACGGCAGACCATGTCTGAGAATGCATGTGTTGTTAAACTGCCCGATGGTGCTCGGAAAAACTGTGAATTGTTTTCTGTTTGGGGAATTACAGAAGCACGACAGACCATGTCTGAAAATGCATGTGTAGCTAAAATGCCTGATAGTGTTTTGAGAAATAATTTCTGTTGTACATATGTAGAAAAAGTGTCTTTTGGAAGTAATGATGACAGAAAGGTCTGGATACCTTTATCTGCTTACAGAGAAATGCAGGAGAAATGTAGGCAGTTGGAACATGAAAATAGGAATTTACGTGAGCAAATTAGCCAGGATACAATAATTCAAAATAATTCTGAAAGTTATAAAACTGCTGTTGTAGAAGAATTTTTCTTTTCCCATTCCAGTAATGAGGGGGTTAAGACAGCTCCGAGCTGCACTGAGTTTTCGTGTGAGCCAGGGTTTTTGGCAGACAAAATGCATTCCTTAACTGATAACACGGACGAGAGAGACCAGAATGTGATTTACAAGTTACCGTTGCAGAATGAAGTAAAAAGAAAGGTTTTAAAGGAAGAGACCCCGACTTTCATTAGCTTGTTTGATTTTTGGAAACAGAATAGCCCTCATTTGAGTGAAATCCTAACACTTTTGTATATGGTCACTGTGAAAAATTATATGCAGCTGCGCGCTTGTGATTTGACAAATGAAATAATGCAGACTTTAGGTTTTTGCGCAGTGCAAGAAGGAAATACTTATGTACATTTAAATCAAGAACAAGGGAAGAAAATAGTGCCCCTAGCTAGAATCATACAATGGATCTGGTACTTGCAAGACAGGGCTAGAGTACCACAGGTAAAAGAATTACCGGTGAAATTGTGTGCACCATTTGAATTCGTGTCCACTGAAGATAAAAAGCATGTTTGTTTTACTAATGATTCATTGACTGAAATGTTGTTTTCTGGCACAGTAGAAGGAACAGCGTTGTATAATGTGTGTCAGATTTTAAAGCAAGAGCTACGTGAGATGTGTCATTTTTACGCTGATTTTTGGTTCATTGCTAATGTTTTAGCACCTAACTGGTTCAATTACCTTGCAGATGTTAATGAGAAAAATTCAGAGAGAGAAGTGTTCACCCAGAATTCTGCCTTAGTGGGGATGGCTAAGTGGGTGCCCCAGAAATGTGAACAGCTGAGAGAAAAAGCCACTTACAGGTGGGCAGAGATGAGAGAGATGCACATTCCCCTAGATTTGATAAAAACGGTGCAGTACGCCCAAAAGCAATCTGTCATGCAAGCAGTCACAGAGCAGTTGGGGAGAGGAAAGTTACCAGAACAGAAATGGCAAATTGATCAGGTTTTAGGGAGAGTGATTGCTGCAAATTACCAAGGAAAAATCGAAATTATGCTGATACCTAGAAAAGAATCTGATTCATTCAAACAAATTGGAGACAGAATGGCCCAAATTGACAAAAGTGCAGTGAATGGAGGTTTGGTAAAGAAGGAGTCTGCCCCAGCCCTTCTGACAGTGCAAGAAAAGGGAAGCTGTGGCGCAGCAGATAAAAACCTCAGTGCTGATGTGTGGGCTGAAGCCCCAAGTGATCCTCCAGAACCTGCAGAAAATATAACAAAGGGCCTCAAAAACGTCCTGCTGATTATAAAACAGGGAAAGAAAGAGGAAGGGTGCAGTTTAAATGAAAAATGTTATTTGCAAGAAAAGTCATACTTGTTTCTTTTGCAGATCCTACCACATTTCGCCACTGTCCCTGAGTGTGCTGTGTGGTTCCCCTTCCGGTGTGTGCATGTGGGGTCGGGGAAGGGACCGAATCCCCAACCTGAACCTGGCTGAGTAAAGTGCCAGCACCATGGATCCATTTTGCGCAAACTGCGCCTTCAGTTCAAGTTCAACTTGTTTGATTGCATTCTTCCACTGGAACTAAGCTGTGTTTTTTTTTTTTTCCCCTCTCGTATGGAACTCTGACTTTTGCTTACCTTCCAGTATACCTTTCAGATGGACCGTGCATCTTTACATGAGTAGAACTCATGCCACATCAAATTGCTAACACTGTTGAATTAGAGACTCATTCAGAGTACAAATTGCTCAGTCTTTTCTGTGTAGATGTATCTGATGTGAAAGGTTATGAGATCAATGTGTTAATTCACTTCTATTGCTTTACAGGGATTGCTTTGATCATTCAAATCTGACTTGCTGATAATGTTTTGTTTTTTTGTGCTGATGTTTTTGTTTGAAACAAGAGATATGTGAAACAAAAATTCATTGGTCAAAGGGCGGAATGTACTGCCATTTGATGGAGTTTGTTTGACCAATGACTTTGTGTTTCACCACTGCGCATATTAGTTGCTCAATGTTCACCAGTAGCACCTTATATGTCTTGTTCAGTTGAGCCGCCTATTGGCTTTGACATGGCATTAGCCATTACATTCTGTATTCAGTTTACCCGCCTATGGGCTTTGACATTGCATTAGTCATTACATTCTGTATTCTGCCTATTGGCTTTGACATGCTGTATCCAGTCTAGCCGCCTATTGGCTTTGACATTGCATTCCTATTGGCTTTGACATGATGTATTCAGTTTAGCTGCCTATTGACTTTGACATGCTATTAGATATTCTGCCTATTGGCTTTGACATGATATCATATATTACATTTTGTATTCAGCTCCGCTGCCTATTGGCTTTGACATGATATTAGACATTGCATTTTGTATTCAGCTCAGCTGCCTATTGGCTTTGACATGATATTATATATTGCATTTTGTATTCAGCTCAGCTGCCTATTGGCTTTGACATGATATTATACATTGCATTTTATATTCAGCTCAGCTGCCTATGGGCTTTGACATGATATTATACATTGCATTTTGTATTCAGCTCAGCTGCCTATTGGCTTTGACATGACACTAGACATTGCATTTGATATTTAGGTTAGCTGCCTATTGCCTTTAACATGACATTGCATTTGATATCTAGGTTAGCTGCCTATTGCCTTTAACGTGGAGTTAGGCATTGCAGTTGAGAATCCAAGCTGTATTTTTCCAAGCTGTGTTTTTGCACAAGAGAACCAAGATGTTTTTCTCACAGTAGACTAGACATGATAAGAGAGAGTACATGGGTGTTGTTTTTCTTCGCTTGAGCTTGGGAACAGGAGTAGTCTTGGAGACCTGGCCAGTCTCCAAAAGGCTTGCTCAGTTTCCCAGGTCTGAGAGGAGGGGGCACACCTTTGTAACGAATGACACAGGCTGCAGAGATTCAGATTCGAATCTGCCGGACCTCGTGCTGGAGCTTGGCGCCAGCTGCCAGTAATCCCGTGTGGGTAGATGAATCTCTTTCTCGCGGCTGACAGGGGGTCATCAGCTTGCAGACCTTAGAAAGATGAAGCTGTAAATAGTTTCCCACACGGTGAAGTATTTGTTTTGCTTTGCATTCAATATCTTATAAATATAACCTGCTGTGTATATTGCAAACTGATATATTTTGTTTGATTAACGCGGGCTTGAAAGCTACTAATTCGTCAACATAAAAAGTGTGGTTGGGGAAGAATTAACAACAATAAAAGTCTTCTTTGAACTCAGAAGTGCATTTCTGGTGTTTTATGTATGTGCTTAAAAACTAGATAAGAGGAAAGCACTACACACGCGCCCCTCCGGAGATCCGGAGCCAGACCGGCCCGGGGGACGCCGGCTGGACCGACGCCGCCGCACAAGATCTCGGTGGCGTGGGGCACCAACGGGGTCCCCTGCAAAATCACTGCCAGGATCCCACCGGGCAGAACAGTGAGATTTACACACTGACCACAGCCCTGGGGGCTCTGGAAACAGTCCCGTTTCTGTGGGGGAGAGGCAGGCCCGGCCTGGGCCCCTGGAAGACTCAGACTTATCGCACAGCCCGGTGCTGTGAAGCCGCTAGTGCCGAGAGACACTTGGAAGGGAGTCCCTAACGGACTAATTGGGCACAGAAGTCAAGACAATCTTATTATTAAGTATCACAATTTTAGAATTAATCCGAAAGTGGAGGGGTCCACCATCACTACAGTTACTGCTACCTCATCAGTTTTAAGTACACCTCACCAGTTCTAGACGGGAGGTGGTTATATGGGCGACAGATGCTTCTGGGGGGAATATGGGGTGGGAAGGGAGTTGGGGGGCAAGAGAGCTCAGGCCGAGTTATACAGGCCACAGGTGCCACGTTTAGGTCACCAACACGTTTAATTTTTAGGTCCAACAGACAGAGCAAAAATCATAAAGACTCAACTGAACATGGGATAACACACACTCCAAAAAGCCAGAGAACAGGCGAGGGCTTTCCCACATTTCGGGGTCCACTGGAGATAGTCCCAAATGAATATGATGATCACCCTTTAAACACTCACCCCCCATGAGCCAAACACAGGTTATCTCATGGAACGTCAACGGGCTCCTAGATAAAATAAAGTGCACCGCCGTACTCATGTACGTACACAGACACAGGCCAGACATGCTTCTGTTACAAGAAACTCATCTTCAGGGAGACAATTGTCCCTTCCTGGCTCGTAGGGGTTTTGACAGAATTTATCTTGCCGGGTTCACTCGTGGCTCTAGGGGAGTGGCTATACTTCTTCATAGATCCTTCCCCATGACATATATTCAAACACGAAGAGATCAACATGGACGATTCATAGCTATTACAGGGAAAATTGAAGGGAACACGATCAATATGGTCAGCAGCTATGTCCCCCCCACTTTGGTTCGGAAAACTTTAGATGATCTCTCCCAGCTGCTTCTAAATCTACCACCGGGGCTCACAATGATAGGAGGAGACTTTAACTCCACCACAGACCCAACAATGGACGTGACAGGCCCAATCTCCGCGCATAGACACACAATGGCAACGGGGCTCAGGGGGTGGCTCTGGGCGACGGGGCTCTGTGACGCCTGGCGAATATGGCACCCAAGACGGCGTCAGTTCACCCACACGTCAGCCGCTCATGGTTCACAATCCAGGATAGACCTGGTCCTTCTTCCGGGCACGGACTGCGCAGCTCTCTCCCACATTGAACTGTTGCAGAGGGGGATCTCTGACCATGCCCCACTCGGATACAGTATAAGTCACACCCAATCCCAGATCCGTCCAATGTGGCGATTAAATTCATGGTACCTCCAAGACCAAGGTTATGTGGAATAGTTGCGTAAGGAGATAAAGGAGTATTTTGAGCTGAACGAAGGGTCGGTGTCATCCACAGGTACCTTGTGGGCGGCGGGTAAGGCGGTGCTAAGAGTAAGGGCCAAACACCTGATACGGATCCAAGAATGTACTCAAACCCAACACATTGAAAAGTTGGAACTAAGAGTCGTAGCCCTGGAAAGTAGGAACGGTGTAAGCCCAACAGATAAAATGACAAGACAAATAAGCTTGCTCCGAGAGGAAATAAGAGGCCAATCCCTAGAATCGGCTAAATACATATGGAGAGCTAGTACTGCAAAAATCTATGGCTGGGGAGACAAGACCGGTAAAATGTTACATTGGCTGGTATCTCACCACCAGGCCTCCAGGATAGTCCCCGAGGTTCGGGATGGCGAGGGAAACACTGTTGTTCAACATGCAGAAATCGCAAATGTCTTTGCCACATATTACCAAACTCTTTATCAAGCGTCGGGACGGGTCAACATGAATGTAGCCAGACAGTTACTAGACGAAACCCCCCTCCCACGGTTGTCAGCGATAGAAGCAAAGGCCTTAGATGAACCTGTCGACACAGAAGAAATCCAGATGGCCATTTCGGCCCTGGGCGCGGGGAAAACACCGGGACTGACGGACTCCCTGCAGAATACTACAAGGTCTTTAGAGAGGAGTTAATACCACACCTGATGAACCTCTTCACGGAGGTAGATAATAGTGGTGTCTTCCCCAGAGAACTAGCTACAGCTACCATTGTGGTGTTACCTAAGACTCAACCCCCCTCAATAATCTGTGCCGACTACAGGCCAATTTCACTAATTAATACAGAGATAAAGATTTTTGCAACCATCCTGGCCACCCGACTTAAAAAGATCCTTCCTCTACTTATAAACCCAGATCAATGCGGCTTTATGGCCACTCGTAGCACTCGGCATTGTATCCGCCGGTTGCACATAGCATTAGCTGAACGTGGCCGTTTGACTCGAGATCTCGCCCTTTTACTTATTGACTTTGAAAAAGCCTTCGATTCCGTTGATTGGGGTTTTCTCCGGCTGGTACTCCGACGCGCGGGCCTGGGCCCTAGATTCTGCCGCTTGGTTCAGGCACTATACACCAACCCCACTGCCCGGGTGCAGGTCAATGGTTCTTTGTCGTCAACAATAGAGATTCACAGGGGCACACGACAGGGTTGTCCTCTATCCCCGCTTTTATTCACCTTAGCCATTGAGCCTCTGGCGCAGATGGTGAGATCCGACCCAATATATAGCGGCTGGAGATGGAAGCACTCCCAGGAAGACAGAATAGCGCTCTATGCGGACGATATCTTGCTATGCATGGAGGAACCTAGTGTAACAGGCCCGAGATGCCTCAGACTACTGGAACGCTATGAAGTAGCTTCAGGTCTGAAAATGAACCCGGCTAAATCCATACTAATTCCGTTGGCACACTCACAAGATTGTTTTGACTGGCAGGAACATATACCATTGCGTCGACTAAGCTTTAAATATCTGGGCATCTGGGTATCACTGCTGCCAGAACTGACCTGGGCTAAAAATTTGACCCCCCTACTGTCATGCATAAAAACGGATCTCCAGAAGTGGCAAACTCTACCACTAAACATAATGGGCAGAGTGGCTTTTGTACAAGATGATGATCTTGCCGAGGCTCCTCTACACCTTTCAAAACTTCCCCCCTACCCATCCCCCGCTCATGGTTCAAGGCCCTTGAAAGAGCTACAGGGTTGTTCTTCTGGAAGGGTTCCAGACACTGCGTAGGGGCCCATCACTGCCGAAGAAGGATCTACGATGGAGGCCTGGGCGTCTCAGACCCCTACCTTTACTACTTAGCCTCCCAATTAATAGTGATACACGATTGGTTTAATGGGGGATCGGGAGATTCAGCCTACCGAGTAGAATTGGAGACCCTAGGGTTTCCCCGCCTTCTAGACATCATGTACGGGAACCCCCTGCCCCGAGAGATGGGAGAAGTTACCAAAGTGATTTCCCAGGCATGGCGAGCTGCCCTGAGATACACCCACTGGAATACCACTGTTACACACCAAACACCACTATGTAGAGGGAAATGGCTAAGCGCAACTGCAGCTCTGGAGGGATTCCGGGAATGGGACCTGGTGGGCATCTCACTGGTTGGTGACGTGTGGGCAGGAGACTCCATGAAATCTTTTCAAGACTTAAGGAGGGATTTTCAACTAGCCCCAACACAATTCTTCTGATATCTCCAACTCAGGCAAGCCTTAAAATCCCACATACCGACAGCAGGCTCCCTACCAGAATCTAACCCGCTAGAAACCAAACTACTCATGGGAAACCTGGGAGGGAAAGGGGTTTCCCAAATTTATAAAATGCTAGTTAACAATGCCCCTGGAGACGTGAACCTCATTAGATCCAGATGGGAGGCATGGGTGGGAGCCCTAGAAGACGCAGAATGGAGGGAAGCACTGACGGCACTCAGGCCCTTAGTGGTGTCGGCCAAGCTCCGCACAGTGCAATTCTATTACTTGCACAGTGCGTACTTATCTCCTGCTAGATTATACCTCGCAGGCCTACGTCCCTCGGCCCAATGCCTAAGATGCTTGCTCGAACCTGCAGATTTTTTCCACATGGTCTGGTCATGTCAAGTGATCCAGTCCTGTTGAGAATCAGTGTTTTGAGTGCTGGAGAAAGTCTTAAATGGTGAAATACATAGAACTGCCAAACTAGTCCTACTGGGCGTGCTGGAGGACATGAGAGGAACACAGGCTCACCGAGCACTGGTAGCCACAGCCCTGTTAATAGATAAAAGGGACAATAGCAGCAACATGGATCCCCCCGAGGGCCCAAAACTCCATAAATGGAAGAAAGGGGTAGACTGGTGTGCGGCCCAAGAAAAGGTGGTCTACGAGTCTAGAGGGTGTCCCAGGAAATTTGAAAAGATATGGGGAAGATGGGTAGATTTGCTATTATAATAGAAGATGGGAACCTGCCAAGACGGCAGCACTGGAAACCAGGTAATGGTCAAACCCCACAGTTCAACACTCTGACTTCCCATATGGTATCTATCTGTTTGAAAATCGCTAATGTCCTTAACCTCGTTTACAATGTTATATGGAACTGTAATTGTGCTCTGCTTGACCTATCACTGTTTTTGTTCCTTGTTGCTGGTTTATTATTTTATCAAAAACAAACAATAAAACTTGTTTATCAAAACAAATTATCAAGATTTGATAAGTACACTTTGAAATATCACTTCAGAGAATGATAAAAAGAGTCTTTAGTCTTTAAAAAGCAACAAGTGTCTCTTTCAAGCACAAAGTACTTGGTTTATGTTCAAATTCTCCCCATGGGACCACAGAGGAGGAGATGCATGGAAAACGGGGAGGTATGCGTCGGTTTCTCCGGGCACACACAGACGATGCATTAATAATTTTCCGCGCAGGGAAGGCTTGCGTCGATTTCCGGCTCGCAGACTTGGATCCTCTTCGGGTTGCGGGGTTTTCAGATGACCCTGGGACGATACGGAGAAATCCTGAGCATGCAGGACAAAGTCACAGGAGCTGCGTCGATCCAGTGGGTGATGCGGGGAAAGTTCTGTCGCACGACAGGCGCTGCTTCGATTCTTCTTGCAGGAAGTCGGGCTGCGTTGTTTCGGCTTGGCTATGCGTCGAACAGTGGACCGTGCGTTGAAGTTCCGGTCGCAACGCTGGTGCTGCATTGATCTCCTCTCGGGGAGCCGGGCTCCGTCATTCCGGTTTGTCGTGCACTGATTTTCCCATTGCAATGCAGGCTGTGCATCACATTTTCGCCGCACAAGGAGTTTGGTCCTGAGACTTCAAGGAACAGGAGGCAACCTATATCCAAGCCCTTGGAGAGCACTTCTCAGCAGAGCCAGTGGGCAGCAAGGCAGCTGAGCAACAGCAGGGCAGCAGTCCTTTGCAGAAAAGCAGTCAGGTGTGTCCTTTGGGCAGCCAGGCAGTTCCTCTTGGCAGGTTACAGGGTCTGGTTCAGAGTTTCTTTACTATTGGTATCTTGTGCAGAAGTGTCTAAGTTGATAGGGTCAGAGTGCCTGTTTAAATACCCAAATGTGCCTTTGAAGTGTGGGAGACTTCAAAGAGTGGCTTAGAAGTGCACCAGGTCCTCTTTCAGTTCCATCCTGTCTGCCAGGGCCCAAGTAGGGGGTTTGGCAGTGCATTGTGTGAGGGCAGCCCACTGTCCTTTCAGATGTAAGTGTCAGGCCCTCCACCCTCTCAGCCCAGGAAGACCCATTCAGTATGCAGATGTGTGCAGGTGTGACTGAGAATCCTGTGTTTGGGGTTGTCTGAGTGAAATTCACAAGGGAGCTGTCAACTAACCTAGCCAGACGTGGATTGGAAGGCACAGAAGGATTTAAGTATGGAGACATGTTCACTTTCTAAAAGTGGCATTTCTAGAATAGTAATATTAAATCCAACTTCACTAATAAGCAGGAGTTTCTATTACCATTCTGGCCATACTAAATATGACCTGGTTACTCCTTTCAGATCAGAATCTACCACTCAAACAGTATATGAGGGTAACCCTAATGCTATCCTATGAAAGGAGCAGGACTCACAGCAGTGTAAGATGAATTTAGGAGTTTTACACTGCCGGAACATATGGAACACATGTTCATGTCCTGCCTTTTACCTACATAACACCCTGCCCTAATGTAGAAAAAGTGGAGTTTAAGGCTTGGCAATTATTTTGAAATGCCAAGTTGAGGTGGCAGTGAAACTGCACACACAGGCCTTGCAGTAGTAGGCTTGAGACATGGTTAGGGGCTAGTTATGTGGGTGGCACAACCAGTGCTGCAGGCCCACTATTAGTATTTAATTTACAGACCCTAGACACATGTAGTACACTTTACTAGGGACTTACAAGTAAATTAAATATGTGTAGGAAAGTACCATCTTGCCTGGCATATTACCCCCATATTTCACTGTATATGTGTTGTTTTAGTTGTATATGTTACTGGGACCCTGCCAGCCAGGGCCCCAGTGCTCATAAGTGTGCCCTGTATGTGTTACCTGTGTTATGACTAACTGTCTCACTGAGGCTCTGCTATCCAGAACCTCAGTGGTTATGCTCTCTCATGTCTTTCCAAATTGTCACTAAGAGGCTAGTGACCAATTCCACCAATTTACATTGGCATACTGGAACACCCTTATAATTCCCTAGTATATGGTACTGAGGTACCCAGGGTATTGGGGTTCCAGGAGATCCCTATGGGCTGCAGCATTTCGTGTGCCACCCATAGGGAGATCTGACAATTCTTACACAGGCCTACCAGTGCAGCCTGAGTGAAATAACGTCCACGTTATTTCACAGCCATTTAACACTGCACTTAAGTAACTTATAAGTCACCTATATGTCTAACCTTTACCTGGTAAAGGTTGGGTGCTAAGTTACTTAGTGTGTGGGCACCCTGGCACTAGCCAAAGTGCTCCCACATTGTTCAGGGCAAATTCCCCGGACTTTGTGAGTGCGGGGACACCATTACACGCGTGCACTATACATATGTCACGACATATGTATAGTGTCACAATGGTAACTCCGAACATGGCCATGTAACATGTCTAGGATCATGGAATTTTCACCCCAATGCCATTCTGGCATTGGGGAGACAATTCCATGATCCCCCGAGTCTCTACCTCAGACCCGGGTACCGCCAAACTACCTTTCCCGGGGTTTCACTGCAGCTGCTGCTGCTGCCAACCCCTCAGACAGGTTTCTGCCCTCCTGGGGTCCAGCCAGGCCTGGTCCAGGAAGGCAGAACAAAGGACTTCCTCAGAGAGAGGGTGTTACACCCTCTCCCTTTGGAAAAAGGTGTCAGGGCTGGGGAGGAGAAGCCTCCTCCAGCCTCTGGAAATGCTTTGATGGGCACAGATGGTGCCCATCTCTGCATAAGCCAGTCTGCACCGGTTCAGGGATCCCTCAGCCCTGCTCTGGCACGAAACTGGACAAAGGAAAGGGGAGTGACCACTCCCCTGACCTGCACCTCCCCTGGGAGGTGCCCAGAGCTCCTCCAGTGTGCTCCATACCTCTGCCATCTTGGAAACAGAGGTGCTGCTGGCACACTGGACTGCTCTGAGTGGCCAGTGCCAGCAGGTGACGTCAGAGACTCCTTCTGATAGGCTCCTTCAGGTGTTGCTAGCCTATCCTCTCTCCTAAGTAGCCAAACCCTCTTTTCTGGCTATTTAGGGTCTCTGCTTTGGGGAATTCCTTAGATAACGAATGCAAGAGCTCATCAGAGTTCCTCTGCATCTCTCTTCACCTTCTGCCAAGGAATCGACTGCTGACCGCGCTGGAAGCCTGCAAAACTGCAACAAAGTAGCAAAGACGACTACTGCGACCTTGTAACGCTGATCCTGCCGCCTTCTCGACTGTTTTCCTGGTGGTGCATGCTGTGGGGGTAGTCTGCCTCCTCTCTGCACTAGAAGCTCCGAAGAAATCTCCCGTGGGTCGACGGAATCTTCCCCCTGCAACCGCAGGCACCAAAGAACTGCATCACCGGTCCTCTGGGTCTCCTCTCAGCACAACGAGCGAGGTCCCTTGAACTCAGCAACTCTGTCCAAGTGACTCCCACAGTCCAGTGACTCTTCAGTCCAAGTTTGGTGGAGGTAAGTCCTTGCCTCCCCACGCTAGACTGCATTGCTGGGAACCGCGTGTTTTGCAGCTACTCCGGCTCCTGTGCACTCCACGAAGATTTCCTTTGTGCACAGCCAGGCCTGGGTCCACGCCACTCTAACCTGCATTGCACAACCTCCTGAGTTGTCCTCCGGCGGCGTGGGACTCTCTTGTGTAACTTCGGGTGAGCACCGTTTCACTCCACTTTGTAGTGCCTGTTCTGGCACTTCTGCGGGTGCTGCTTGCTTCTGAGTGGGCTCCTTGTCTTGCTGGACGCACCCTCTGTCTCCTCACGCAATTGGTGACATCCTGGTCCCTCCTGGGCCACAGCAGCATCCAAAAACCCTAACCGCGAGCTTTGCAGCTAGCAAGGCTTGTTTGTGATCTTTCTGCAGGAAAACACTTCTGCACGACTCTTCACGATGTGGGACATCTATCCTCCAAAGGGGAGGTTTCTAGCCCTTGTTGTTCTTGCAGAATCCTCAGCTTCTACCATCTGGTGGCAGCTTCTTTGCACCCACAGCTGCCATTTCCTGGGCATCTGCCCACTCCCGACTTGATCGTGACTTTTGGACTTGGTCCCCTTGTTCCACAGGTACTCTCGTCTGGAAATCCATTGTTGTTGCATTGCTGGTGTTGGTCTTTCCTGCAGAATTCCCCTATCACGACTTCTGTGCTCTTTGGGGAACTTAGGTGCACTTTGCACCCACTTTTCAGGGTCTTGGGGTGGGCTATTTTTCTAACCCTCACTGTTTCTTTACAGTCCCAGCGACCCTCTGCGAGGTCACATAGGTTTGGGGTCCATTCGTGGTTTGCATTCCACTTCTAGAGTATATGGTTTGTGTTGCCCCTATCCCTATGTGCCCCCATTGCATTCTATTGTGACTATACATTGTTTGCACTGTTTTCTATTGCTATTACTGCATATTTTGGTATTGTGTACATATATCTTGTGTATATTTGCTATCCTCATACTGAGGTTACTCATTGAGATACTTTTGGCATATTGTCATAAAATAAAGTACCTTTATTTTTAGTATATCTGTGTATTGTGTTTTCTTATGATATTGTGCAAGTGACACTAGTGGTACTGTAGGAGCTTCACTCGTCTCCTAGTTCAGCCTAAGCTGCTCTGCTAAGCTACCTTTTCTATCAGCCTAAGCTGCTAGACACCCCGCTACACTAATAAGGGATACCTGGGCCTGGTGCAAGGTGTAAGTACCCGTTGGTACTCACTACAAGCCAGTCCAGACTCCTACAATATGCCAATTGGTTATGAGCCAATGTCACCATGTTTTAGGGAGAGAGCATATGCACTTTAGCACTGATTAGCAGTGGTAAAGTGCGCAGAGTCCTAAAGCCAGCAAAAATGAGGTCAGAAAAAGAGAAGGAGGAAGGCAAAAAGTTTGAATGATCCCGATCATGCTGGTGCTCATTTATTTGTTACAGCGAGCCTTTATATATATATATATATATATATATATATATATATAGTTTCCTTTTCTCATTCTTTAAACTGCATTTTTTCCCTACATTTAAGCTTTAGTTCTTATTTTCAGCTGTCTAGATAATTTAGAAGGTCTTGTCATGTATATTGCTGCCAAGATTTCTGCCAGCACTTCCTGGTTGAAGTGCTGGCAGCCAATCAGATCTCATCATGAGATCCGATATTAGGCTAGGCCCAGATATCTATATTTCTTTTTCCTTTAATATCTCAAAATCATATGAACAGATTTACACCAAATAACAAAAAGGGCTCTTTCTGGACCAAGACCTACCTTTCTGCCAAAATGATTGTAATTCCGTCCAGTGGTTTGGGCTCTAGTTGTGTTTGTAAATCCTATGGAAAATTGCATGGGGAAAAGGCATTTTGGGACCCCTCCCTTTCTCTCAGCCCCGCTTCATGAATCACCCTGAAACTTTCAACACAGCAGCTGAACTGTCGTACTAGTTTAGAAAATGTCATGAACATTCGTCATACAGCGCCAAAGTTATTGGCAAAACAAAAGATGATTTTCCTTTGGATACTAGATCCTAACTAAAAGCACCTACGGGTGTCCACCAGTAGGACATTATATATATATATATAACCTGACAGGAATGTGGTGGCTGCCATTTTATTTTATCGGGAAATGCTCCCCGGGGCTGAAATCTGGGGGGAAATGGAGATGTAATGGTCAGAGTATAGGTTCCCTAACCCCGTGAAGGTAATATAGTTGTGATGAAACACTTAGGTGGTCTTTATGACATTGGCAGTGATTGTTAAAGTGGCTGTAATACCGCCAAAAGCCTGGCAGTAATTACCGCCAAATTATGACCATGATGGTGATACCGCCCATGGACAGCCAATGTACCACACAAACCGCCAGGGCGTTAACACCACTGATAACGGCGGGAGCCACCTACAGCCAGGCGGAAGTCAAGGTACCGGCCACCATATTATGACATAAAAAACCACCAGGATATTTACATAGTCCAGTAACATACATGGTCAATGCACACTGAAGTGATGGTTCCATTGTTCAGTTTGTCACTCCCTTCTTACTCTTGTGTCCCTTAGGTACCTACCACTGCGGAGGAGTAGGTGGAGGAGGAGAGCCCCGGTGCACAGACCCCTTCTGGACTTGGCTACTCTGGAGGACAAGCACATAATACTAACCTATAGACTGGACAGGGCCACAACCACAGAGCTGTGTGCTCAATTGGAGCCTGATCTGATATCCGTCATCCCACTGGGGTCCCCCTTTTGTGCAGGTCCTATCAGTGCTCCATTGCCTGGCAACTGGCTCTTTCCCAGGGGCAGTGGGTTTCACTGCAGGAATGTCACAGCCAATGTCTCCAATAGTGCTGGCAGAGGTTTTGGCCGCCCTGCTCAAAGACTTGTGCAGCTACATCGCTTTCCCCCAAGTGAATGATTTGCCCACTGCAAAGGCTGGTTTGTATGCAATGGAACATATTTCACATGTAATTGGGGCCATTGATTGAACACATATAGCATTTGTTCCCCCACCGACACAATGAAAAGGTGTTCAGGAATAGGAAGAGTTTCCACCCAATGTGCAAATGGTGTGCCTTGCTGACCAGTACAACTCCCACGTCACTGCCAATTATCCTGGGTCAGTGCATGATGCCTTCGTTTTGAGTAATAGCAGCATCCCACATGTGATGGCACAACTACAGAGGCACAGGGTGTGGCTAATAGGTGAGCCTGAGTCCCCACCTAATGCATGACAGTGTATGGCTTCAGGAGCCATCCCCCATGCCATTGTGCAAGGCTAATGTTTGTCCCTCATTTCTTGCAGGTGACTCTGGCTACCCAAACCTGTTGTGGCTCTCGACCCGACAGGGGCTGAGAATAGGTATAATGATGCTCATGGGAGAACCAGGAAAATCATTAGAGGACCTTCTGCCTCCTGAAGGCCAGATTCAGATGCCTCCATCTGACAGGTGGATTCCTCTGCTACTCCCCTGAGAAGGTCTGCCAGATAGTTGTTGTATGCTGCATGTTTCACAACCTGGCCATCAGACATGTGCCCTATCTGCAGGGGGAAGAGGATGGAAATGCTCCTGTGGCAGCAGTGGACCCTGAGGACAGTGAGGATGAGGAGGCAGAGAATGTGGATGTGGACAACAGGACATCAGTCATACGGCAGTACTTCCAATGGCACACAGGTAAGACAGTGGAACTGACCATTCCTCTGATTATTATCTTTTCTGTGTGGCTGTAGCATGATGGCAGTCACTTCCTTATCATCCCAACTGACTGTCACCTATGCCTTCCCATTTTGCAGATGTTAATGTGGTTAGAACTGTGTACTGATGTGATGACTACAGACAGCTACAGGTCATTTCTTGTATGGAATCGCAGTTCTGGACAATTGCACAAGATGAAACTGTTTTGTTACATAAAGCACTATCACTCAAGTTGTGTTCAATGGTGTTTATTGAAGTGAGAAATATAGGAGGAATGGTGCAATGGAATTCGTGCAAGTGCAATGCGATGGTAGAGGAAAGTCCAGGGTAATGGTCCAGTCTGTTTCTAGCACAGGTAAAGTGTCCTAGGGGCCATAGGAAGGGGAGCAATGGCAGTTCAAAGTGGACAAGGTGACAGAGTGGAACACAAGGGGGACATTGAGGAGGGTCTCATTTCCTGGTGGTGGTCTTGGCCTTGGCAAGTGTCTCTGATGTCTGCCTGGGTCGCAGGGAAAATTTGCGGGGTGGTTCACCTTCTGCAAGGGGAGGGGTGCTGATGGCCAGTGTGTCCTGTGGCAGGGCCACCTGTCCACTAGCTGCAGTAGATGTGGAGGGCTGTTCAAATGAATGGCAAGTGGAAGGGGCCCACTGGTGTGCTGTGTAGACCCTCGTGATGTTAGCCATATCTCCCAGTACCCCTGCTATGGAGACCATGGTGGTGTTGAGGGCCTGCAATTCTTTCCTGATCTCCTGGTGGTGTTCCTACTGCAGCCACTGATTCTCCTGCATGATGTTTAACATCTGACCCATCTTGTCCTGGGATTGTTGGTAAGCCCCCAGGACATTAGTAAGTGCATCCTGGACAGTCGGTTCCCTGGGACGGTCCTCCCCTGGTGCACAGCTGTCCTCTGAGTGTCCTTGTCCCCCTGTGCCTGTGTCCCCTGAACGGTGTGCCCACTGCCACTGACCCCAGGACCTTGATTGTCTTGGCTGTGAGGTGTGGACTGGGGTCCCTGTATAGGTGGGAACACCGCTGATTGATGTGTCCTAGGGACAGATGTGTGGGGACGTTGGGTGGAGGCTGTGGTGTTGGATACTGATGGTGGAGGCTCTGTGGTGGTGTGGGTGTGGGCTGGGGTATCCAACTGACCAGTGGTCCCTGATGGGCCAGGGAGTTCATACAGATCCAGAGGCCCATGTAGGAAAGTACCATCTTTCTTGGCATGTTACTCCCAGTTTCTGCCTGATTGTCAGTGTGTTTTGACTGTGTCACTGCATGTGTCACTGGCATCATACAAGTTAGAATCCTAGTTCTTTTGGTTTGTTGCCGGTTTGCCAGTGCGCTTGCACTGTTTTCCAAATTCGTCACTGGAGTCCTGCTAATCAGAACTTCACTCATGCTCTCTCTGATTTAAAATTTGTCACTATAATCTAGTGACTCCATATTTCACTCCAAATTGGCACACTGGACCCCCCTTATAAGCCTCTAGTATATGATACCTAGGTACCCAGGGTATTTGGGTTCCAAGAGATACTTATGGGCTCCAGCATTTTTTTTTTGCCACCCATAAGGAGCTCATAAAAACACTTCTTCAGGACTGCCATTGCAGCCTGAGTGAAATAGTGAAAGCACTATTTCACAGCCATTTTCACTGCACCAGGTCACTTATAAGTCACCCGTATATCTAACCTTCAGAACCTGAAGGCTAGGTGCATAGTACCTGTGTCTGAGGGCACCCCTGCACTAGCATGCCATTATAAGTGTGCACTGCATATAGGTCAATACATATATGTAGATTCACAATGGTAACCCCGAATATGGTCATGTGAGGTGTCTAACAACTTGGAATTGTACCCCAGTACTGATTCCAGTATTGGTTGCACAATCCCATGCACATTGTGGGCTCCACCACGGTGCCTCAGTCCTGCCATACCCGTCTTCTGAGGATTTCACTGCAGCCCCAACTGCTGCCACCTCACAGACATGTTTCTGCCCTCCTGGGCTTGAGCAACTCGATCCCAGGAAGGTAGAACAATGCATTCCCTTTAGGAGTGGGGTGTTACACCCTCTCCCTTTGGAAATAGATGTTACAGGCATGGGAGGGGTATCTTCCTAGAGCCTATAGAAATGCTTTGAAGGGCACAAGTGGTGCCTCCTTGTATAATGCAGTCTACATTGGTTCAGGGACCCCAGTTCCTGCTCTGGTGCGAAACTGGCCAAAGGAAAGGGGAGTGACCACTCCCCTGTCCATCGCCACCCCAGAGGTGGTGCTCAGAGCTCCTCCAGAGTGTCCCTGGGTTCTTCCATCTTGTTTTCATGATGGTCAGGGAATTCTGGGAGCATCAGAGTAGCCAGTGCCATCATGTGACGTCAGAGATCCCTCCTGATAGAGGATATTTCGGGTCTCTCCTCTGGGTGTTTCTTCAGATTCAGATTGCAAGACTCTAGCAGGACTCCCTTGTATCCTTTGCTTCACCTTCTACCATCGCATGAACCACAGAATTGCTCCAGGAACTCTACAACTTGCAACAAAGTACCCAAGGTGACTACTGCAACTCTGTAACATCAACTCCTGCCAGCAACTGCAACAGTTTTCAGGTCGTGCACGCTTTGAGGACTGCCTGTCTTCATCCTGCACCAGAAGAACCGAAGGAATCTCCCGTGGAGTGACGGAGACACTTCCCTGCTTCAGTAGGCACCTCACTGCAGTGACGACCGGTACTCTGGGTCCCCTCTCTGACGATGAGCATGGATCCTAGAACAAAGGTGGTGGACTGAAACAACCCTGACTTTCCAAAGGTCCAACAGTCCAAATTTGGTGAAGGTAAGAGCTTGCCTCCCCGTGTCAGACAGTACCCCTGTGCACCACATGTTTTGCAGCTCCTGGGGCTTCTGTGCTCTTCTCCGAGAAATCCTTCATGCACAGCCTAGCCCAGGTCCCCAGCACTCTATCCTGTGACGTTCAGCTCTCTGAGTTGTTCTCCTTTGGCGTAAGATCCCTTTGTGTAGTGCTGCAACGACCGCGATTTGCAACTCCTTTGTTTCCGTGTCCTGGGACTCCTGTGGGTGCTGCCTGGTCTTCTGAGGGGTCTCTGAAGTGTTAAAAGACCCCTTTATCTCCTATCTCCTCAGTCGAGTTGAGACCCCCAGGTCCTTCCTGGGCCCTGGTAGCGCCTTTTCCAGCCAGACTCATCTCTTGTGTGAGTTAAGGCTTGTTGGCAGAATCCAATGACGAAAAACAGCCTGCATTCATCTACTCGACTTGGGAGATCTCTTGCACAAAGCAGGAATCCGCAGCTGTCTTCTTTGGTGCATCTCTGACTTTTTCTTCAAACTAGAGGTTCCACTTTTGCACCTTCATCTGGATTAGCAGGGGCTCCTGTTCTCCCTGGACGCTTCAGCACCTCTTCGACTTAGTCTCCTCTCTCCAAAGGTCTTCAGGTCCAGGAATCCATTATTGGTGTCTTGCAGTCTTCCTTGGTTTTTGCATAATTCTTTATCACAACTTTTAGTGTGTTCTGAGGAAATTTGCTGTACTTTAGTCCTGCTTTCCTGGGCTCTGGGGTGGGGTACTTTACTAACCTCTGTTGCTTTCTCACACTCCCAGCGCCCCTCTACACACTACTCTTCCCTAGGTGGGAAACTGACATTCCCATTGCACTATTTTAGTATATGGTTTGTGTTCCCCCTAGGCCCATTGTAACCTATGGTGTTTTGCACTATTTGCACTATTTTATGACTGTCTACTTACCTGATTGTGGTCACTAGTGTATATTTTATGTAAAATACTTACCAGGGAGAATAGGAGTATAAGGGAGTATAGCCTCTAATAAGGGAGTATAGACTCTAAGATATATTTGGCATTGTGTCACTAAAATAAAGTACCTTTATTTTTGGTAACACTGAGTATTGTCTTTCTTGTGTGTAAATACTGTGTGACTATAGTGGTATTGCAAGAGACTTGCATGCCTCCTAGTTCAGCCTTGGCTGCTCTGCTACAGCTACCTCTAGATAGCCTGGCTTCTAGACACTGACTACATTTCACCAACAAATTGATAACTCGAACTGTTATAAGGTGTAAGTACCTTAGGTACCCACTACAAACTAGGCCAGCCTCCTACAGTCCAGAGTTACTGTCATCACTGGGGACATCTTCTGGTGGGGGACTGGGTAGCCGTGGTAGCTCCTCGCCACTGGGATTGGCTGGGACACCTGTGGGGATGTAAGTGGTGTATAATGCTACATGTCTGTGACATATTCTACATCCCTAGCTTCCCCCATGTCGTTGCTGTTGCCCTCCCACCTTTGTTTGTGTATGGTGATGTATTGTGGAATTATTAGTTCTTCATGCTGTGCATGCATTGGTGGTGGGTGTACATGCAGGACTGGGCGGGATGTTCATGGAGTGGGTATGTCATGCAGGGCTTGCCATTCATGTTAGTGAATTGTGATGGTGCACTCTGGGGGGAATTGAGTGGAGTGATGGATGTCATGGTGAGGGGTGAGGTTGTGGTGGTGGCTTGCAGGTATGTGGGGGATAGGTAGTAAATATTGACTCACCAGTGTCCGGCAACTCCAGTGTGTCACTCATGATGCAGTATTGCCAAGACTTGCTCCTCCCATGCTCTCAGTTGTGGGGAAGGAGGTGGTGGTCCACTGCCAGTCCTCTGAATGCCTTGCTGCCATGGACCGTACCTTCCCCTGTGGGTCGTTCCACCTCTTCCTGATGTCGTCCCTTGTTCTTGGATGCTGTCCCATGGCATTCTCCCGGTGCACGATTCTCCGCCATAGCTCCATCTTCCTTCAATTTGCTGGATCTGTGCTCCAAACAGCTGTGGCTCTACCCTGACTATTTCCTCCACCATGTCCTGCAACTCCTTATCAGTAAAACAGGGTGCCTTTGTGGGGACATGGGTGTTGTGTGGTGTGTGTTGTGCAATGGCTGTTGAGTAATGTGGTGGGGTGTGGGGTGCGTGACGAATGAATGGGTGTTTGTGGTGTGTGTGTAGTTGTGTCTATGATTTGTATGGCTATCTCTTGGCTATTTTTCGTGTTCTTGAAGGGTTGTGGGTAATGTGGGTGTATGTTTTATAGTGCTGTTTCTGGGTGGGTGTGTGTATCAGTGTCATGTGTGTGATTTTATTTTTGGCCAATGTTGTGTTGTTTTGTATTTGGGTGGCCATTCTGAGCGTGCCAGTGTGTACCGCCAATGGTTTACCGCCGTTGAATGTCCGCTGCGGTGATTCATGCGTCATAATGTGGAGGGCATTGCTTTGTTGGCGTGATGGTATGGGTGTTCGTAATGACAGTTTAACACTTACGTTTGGTCTGGCAGAAATGTGTTTGTGGCAGTTTTCTGTTGGTTTAGTGTGTGTGTGTCATAATATGGCAAACGGATGTTCAGCTCCGCGACGGTATGTTGGCGGACGTCACCGCAGCGGTAAGCGGGATTTACCGCCAGTGTCATAATGAGGGCCTAAGTATTGGGCTTGAAATGTCTTAAAACATATTTTTTGATGGTTTTCGAGTTCCGCGGATCCATCCTCGAGGCTCTGCGTAGCCCCTTGTGTAAATCCACAGGTGTATTCGCGGATTACGTTAAATGTAAAAAAAAATATATATATATATATATTCATCGACCCACTCAAACACTCAGACAAACACCATCACACCATCATACCCAGAGAGATGCTGTCACGACCACTCTCACACCCACACAGACACCATCACTCTTACACTCAGAGAGGCAATCTCACACCCACCATCACATCCAGCCAGACACTGTCACACTTACTCTCACAACTACTTTCACTCCCAGTCTCATACCCAGAGAGATTCTCTCACACATAGACTCACACCGGGAGACACTTTCTCACAGACACTCTGACACCCAAACAGACACACATTTAGTCTCACACACCCAGAGAAACACTCTAACAGACACTCTCACATCCAAAGAGACACTCTTATAGCCATTCTGACACTCAGACAGACTCTCACATACCCACTCAAGCACCCAAATACTGTCACACCCATTGTCACACACAGAGAGATGCTGTCACATCCAATCTCACACCTACACAGACACTCATGCTCACTTTCACACTCAGAGACACTCTCACACCCACTCACATACAGACACTGTCACACTCTCTTTCTCGCACTCTCATGCCCAGAAAGATGCTATCACACCTAGACGCACACCCAGTGACACTTTCTCACACTCACTCTCACACCCAGACAGACATTTTCACAGCCAGTCTCACACTCATTCTGACACTCAAAGACATTCTCGGAGACCCACTCAAACATTCAGAGAAACACCCTCACACCCTCTTTCATACTCAGAGAGATGCTGTGACATCCACTCTCATACCCACAGAGACACTATCACGTTCACTCTCACATCAAGACAGATTCTGCCACACTCACTCTGACCCCTAGATAGATACTTTCACACCCACTCTCCTACCCAGAGAGATGCTCTCACTCCTAGGCTCACACTCACACCCAGATAGACACTCTCACAGCCACTCTCACACCCAGAGAGACACTCTTATAGTCATTCTGGCACTTGGTGAGACTCTCACATACCCATTCTCACATCCACATAGACACACTTACACCTACTCTGACAGCCAGAGAGACACTCTTACATCCACTCACACCCACACAGACACTCTCATACTTATTCTGATAAACAGTCACACACCCACATTCACACTCAGAGAGACAGTCTTACATCCACTGTCACAGCCAGAGAGACACACCAAGTCACTCTCATACAGAAAGAAACACTTTCACCCACTTTCACACCCAGAAAGACACTCTGACACTGAGTCTCACACTCACAGAGACACTCTCACACCCACTCTCACATCCAGGCACTCACACACCCACTCTTACAACAAGACACACTCTCACTCACACTCTGACACATAAACAAACACTCTCACACCCACTTACACACCCAGAGGCAGTCACATACCCACTCACTCTCACACCCAGGGTGAGAGACACACGGCCACTCTCACACCCAGAGAAATTGTAACACACCCACTCTCACACCCAGAAACATACACTCAAACCTACTGTCACTTCCACATACATTCTCTCACATATACTTTTACACCCAGACCAACAGTTATACAATCGCACAGATACTCATATGGTTTTGGGTGTCTACGATCTGAGAGGAAAAATGTTTGCTGCATTTTGTTGTACTGGGAGAGTGTCCCGGGGCTAGTGTGTGAGCACTGGTGCTTATGAAGGGGTCAGGGAAGGAGTTTCCTGTCCACAAGGGTTTAAAGAAATATGGCATATTAGGAACCAATGTGTTTCTCTGAAAGGATCCTTTGTGTTTATGATATGTAATTGATTACTACAGATGAAGGAGGATGCAGACTCTCAAATTATGCAGGAACACCCTGTTGCCTATGTCTGTATATACAATCAGTATCAAATCGTAAATTGTTGTGGTATGTAGAGTCCATGTTATGGTCTTTGAGTAATGCAGAAACAGGTTTTTTTTCACATGTTTCCAGGATTTGTCTATTTGTGGACAGAATTCATTTGACAAATTCCACTTCTGCCTTTGGCAAATGTTAGAAAAAACAAAGGCAGTGTGGGAAAAGTGTCATTAATTTTCCAAAAGCATCCTTCATTAAAATTTACAAACGAACCACTGTAATTGTGCCTAAGTCATTGCCACCACAGTGCACAATCACAAGGTCTGGATGTTGGCATTCCTTAATAGATTCAACCAAAGGGAGCAATTGGTGCCACTTTAACGCTCTCTGACCAACCCAAGTAAGATTAGATAGACCTAGGTCCCTATCAATACTAGGCCCGGGCGGAGCACGCAGAGCTTCACTCCTCGGAATTTTGCGGAGTTGCCAAAAAATGACAACAATTCTGCTGACTTCCGCTGGCAGACAGAGGGGGTCATTCCAACCCTGGCGGTCATCGACCAACAGGCTGGCGGTGCTTCATTTTGTATTCCGACCGCGGCTGTAAAGCCGCGGTCGCCCAGCCGGTTCCGGCGGTTTCCCGCCGGATTACCCCCAGCTGGGAGAATCCTCCATGGCGGCGCTGCTTGCAGCGCAGCCATGGGGATTCCGACCCCCTTTCCGCCAGCCTGTTTCTGGCGGTTTTCACCGCCAGAAACAGGATGGCGGGAATGCGTGTCGTGGGGCCCCTGGGGGCCCCTGCACTGCCCATGCCACTGGCATGGGCAGTGCAGGGGCCCCCTAACAGGGCCCCAGCAGGATTTTCACTGTCTGCTATGCAGACAGTGAAAATCGCGAAGGGTGCAACTGCACCCGTCGCACCCCTGCAACACCGCCGGCTCCATTCAGAGACGGCTTTAATGTTGCAGGGCCTTTCCCGCTGGGCCGGCGGGCGCTCCTTTGGCGGGCGCCCACCGGCCCAGCGGGAAAGTCAGAATGGAGCAGCCATTTGGCGGTTCCCGCCAGGCGGGCCGCGTCTGCCGCCCGCCGAAATCGGAATGACCACCAGAGTATCCTAGACCACCCATAGCAAATACTTTCTCACTGCTGTTAATATACAAGAGCATTGTTTTTAAACATTGCCTTCCTTCTGTGATTTATTGCCCACTTGTGCCACATTGGAGTGAAATACAAACTTAAACAAGTCGGGAAATTGGAAAGCACAGTTCTGAGTTAGAAAATTTCCTTTCTTCACTGTCAAAGAAAGAAAAACAAGCATTTTCAATGCAACGGGTCTTGCATTTGTTCGAGTTAGAGCTATTAGCATTGTAAAGCAAAAAAAAACACAACGCGATCGCGCTATGTAAAATGCAGCTCGATTGCGCTGCCTGGAAAATAAACAGATAAAGTAGTCCGGACCCCAGGCTGAAAACATCGAGCCTCGTATGTTTTTGGTACTTTACCGGTGCTGTGTAGGTGGACTAAACACCGGAAAAGGCATGACATATGCATGCCTTTGACAAATGAAAGCATGCAGATTTTAAAAGGCAAGCCCACGAACCAATGTAAGTGACTGACGTGGCATGGGCGTGGTTTCAAGCCCAAAGAGAGATTACAGAATAGACGGAGTAATTTGTGGTCGCCCATAAAAAGGATTAGCTCTTAGGGCCAGATGTATGAAACTTTTTTGCACTCGCAAACGGTGCGAATCACAAAATTTGGCCGTTTGCAAGTGCAAAAACGTGGTCTGCAATGCATGAAAGGCATTCACAGACCAAAAAAAAGAAATCACAAAAATTTCGATTTTTTGCGTTGCAACCTGGTTTAGCGAGTCGCATTTTGCGATTCGGTATTTCCAGTAGGAAATTGCGAGGCGCAAATTGCGATTTGCAAAATCCAAGTCGCAAAACGATGCATCAAAAAATCGCAAATTGCGATTTTTTGCAGAATGGCATTTTTCACATGCAAAATACCACTAAGTGAAACCAGGTGGTAACCAGGTGCAACCTATATTAAGAGGCCCAGAATGCCTCAGACTCTTTTCCACAATGGCTGCACTCTACGTCATGGCGAGTAGGATGAGGATCTTGGCAGGTTTGAGGAGAGGGAGAAGGAGACAGGAGTGCATTTTCAGAGTGCGCATTACACTTTTAAACTTGACAGAGGAGGAAATATTTGAGAGGTATAGGTTGAACTCAGCCATAATACTTGATCTGATTGCTGAGCTACAACCCATGCTGCAGCGCAGAACACTAAGGACTCACAGCATACCCACCCATGTACAGGTATTATGCTCCCTCCACCTACTCACCTCAGGGAGCTATCAAGGGGTCATAGCAGCAGCTGGAGGGGTATCACAGAGTACCCTCTCTAGATTTGTCAATGTATTTATCAACGCCATGCTGAGCAGGATACACCAGTACATCAGATTCCCCCACACCCCACAGGATATACAGCAGTAAAAAAAATATTTTTTACCAGATAGCACAGTTCCCCCACATCCTAGGTGCCATAGATGGGACACATGTGGCAATCTGTCCACCATCTGCCACAGAGTATGTGTACCGCAACCGTAAATACCAATATTCAATGAATATACAGATGATTTGCAATGCCTAATACATCATTACTGATCTCATGGCCAGGTACCCAGGGAGCAGACATGATTGGTACATCTTCCACCATAGCGGCATTCACACAAGACTGCTAGCTGGGGAGTTTGAAGAAGGATATCTACTAGGTATTGTCCCTGTATACAATGGCGCATTGATGGCGTGCTGATGTCAGATGGCTCAGTTACTCATCATACCCTCTGTCCCTTCCAGGAGACAGTGTCTACGCAGTGCGCACCTACATCATGATCGGCCTAATTAAAATAGGCTGATGGCCTAAAATAAATTTGCCCCCCAGACCCCCACGGGGATCGACCCTTGCCTACGGGGTCACTCCCCTTGCGTGACATTGGCGCAAAAAATAAATCCCCGGTGCCTAGTGGTTTCTGCCCCCCTTGTGGGCAGATTGACCTAAAATCGGCCGATCTGCCCCCAAAGGGGCAGAAATGGCATAAATACAATGTGCCCCTCCAGGGGAGCGACCCTTGCCTAAGAGGTCGCTCCCCATCTGTAAAACAACACCAACAAAAAAAATCCCCGGTGCCTAGTGGTTTCCTCCTCAAACCATTTCATGCACACTGCTCTCTGACTGGGAACCAAAAGCCATTTATGCGTCCTCAGTCTGTTTGTAAGAAGTAAGAAACCCCATTTTGAAAATATATTTAAAAACTGCATAGGCTAGAGTGCATAAAAAAATGCCCACAATTTGGTCTCAGGAGGAGAGGGGATTTGAACCCTGTTCTTCGAAAGTTAGCTAACACAAACCACACTTCACAAAGGAAGGATAGGCGAGGTCTGAGAAATGTAGTGTGGTGTAAGGTCACCGGATACCAGACCTAAACTATAAATGATCGCTTCTCACCACAGTGCAGTAGGCCTCACTTTGTGCAGTGCGAATCAAATAACGGCAGCGGCACACTCAGTGGGAGGGTAACTGTGGGATTGCCTTGAGCAGCAAATCCCTCTTTATTTAAACCCTCGGGCTGGGCCCGGCCCTCAGGGTGTGTGTGTAGGAAAGTACCATCTTGCCTGGCATGTTACCCCCATATTTCACTGTATATATGTTGTTTTAGTTGTATGTGTCACTGGGACCCTGCCAGCCAGGGCCCCAGTGCTCATAAGTGTGCCCTGTATGTGTAACTAACTGTCTCACTGAGGCTCTGCTATCCAGAACCTCAGTGGTTATGCTCTCTCATTTTCTTTCCAAATTGTCACTAACAGGCTAGTGACCAATTTCACCAATTTACATTGGCATACTGGAACACCCTTATAATTCCCTAGTATATGGTACTGAGGTACCCAGGGTATTGGGGTTCCAGGAGATCCCTATGGGCTGCAGCATTTCTTATGCCACCCATAGGGAGCTCTGACAAATTCTTACACAGGCCTGCTACTGCAGCCTGAGTGAAATAACGTCCACGTTATTTCACAGCCATTTACCACTGCACTTAAGTAACTTATAAGTCACCTATATGTCTAACCTTTACCTGGTAAAGGTTGGGTGCTAAGTTACTTAGTGTGTGGGCACCCTGGCACTAGCCAAGGTGCTCCCACATTGTTCAGGGCAAATTCCCCGGACTTTGTGAGTGCGGGGACACCATTACACACGTGCACTATACATATGTCACGACATATGTATAGCGTCACAATGGTAACTCCAAACATGGCCATGTAACATGTCTAAGATCATGGAATTGTCACCCCAATGCCATTCTGGCATTGGGAAGACAATTCCATGATCCCCTGAGTCTCTAGCCCAGACCCGGGTACTCCCAAACTACTTTCCCGGGGTTTCACTGCAGCTGCTGCTGCTGCCAACCCCTCAGACAGGTTTCTGCCCTCCTGGGGTCCAGCCAGACTTGGCCCAGGAAGGCAGAACAAAGGACTTCCTCAGAGAGAGGGTGTTACACCCTCTCCCTTTGGAAAAAGGTGTTAGGGCTGGGGAGGAGTAGCCTCCCCCAGCCTCTGGAAATGCTTTGATGGGCACAGATGGTGCCCATCTCTGCATAAGCCAGTCTACACTGGTTCAGGGATCCCCCAGCCCTGCTCTGGCGCGAAACTGGACAAAGGAAAGGGGAGTGACCACTCCCCTGACCTGCACCTCCCCTGGGAGGTGCCCAGAGCTCCTCCAGTGTGCTCCAGACCTCTGCCATCTTGGAAACAGAGGTGCTGCTGGCACACTGGACTGCTCTGAGTGGCCAGTGCCACCAGGTGACGTCAGAGACTCCTTGTGATAGGCTCCTTCAGGTGTTGCTAGCCTATCCTCTCTCCTAGGTAGCCAAACCCTCTTTTCTGGCTATTTAGGGTCTCTGTCTCTGGGGAAACTTTAGATAACGAATGCAAGAGCTCAGCCGAGTTCCTCTGCATCTCTCTCTTCACCTTCTGCCAAGGAATCGACTGCTGACCGCGCTGGAAGCCTGAAAAACTGCAACAAAGTAGCAAAGACGACTACTGCGACCTTGTAACGCTGATCCTGCCGCCTTCTCGACTGTTTTCCTGGTGGTGCATGCTGTGGGGGTAGTCTGCCTCCTCTCTGCACTAGAAGCTCCGAAGAAATCTCCCATGGGTCGACGGAATCTTCCCCCTGCAACCGCAGGCACCAAAGAACTGCATCACCGGTCCTCTGGGTCTCCTCTCAGCACGACGAGCGAGGTCCCTCGAATCCAGCAACTCTGTCCAAGTGACTCCCACAGTCCAGTGACTCTTCAGTCCAAGTTTGGTGGAGGTAAGTCCTTGCCTCACCTCGCTGGGCTGCATTGCTGGGAACCGTGACTTTTGCAGCTACTCCGGCCCCTGTGCACTTCCGGCGGAAATCCTTTGTGCACAGCCAAGCCTGGGTCCACGGCACTCTAACCTGCATTGCACGACGTTCTAAGTTGGTCTCCGGCGACGTGGGACTCCTTTGTGCGACTTCGGGTGAGCACCATTTCACGCATCCTCGTAGTGCCTGTTTCTGGCACTTTTCTAGGGGCTACCTGCTGCTGAGAGGGCTCCTTGTCTTGCTCGACGTCCCCTCTCTCTCCTGGTCCAATTTGCGACCTCCTGTTCCCTCCAGGGCCAAAGCAGCATCCAAAAACGCTAACCGCACGATTTGCAGCTAGCAAGGCTTGTTGGCGTTCTTTCAGCGGGAAAACACTTCTGCACGACTCTCCACGGCGAGAGGGATCCGTCCACCAAAGGGGAAGTCTCTAGTCCTTTTCGTTCCTGCAGAAACCTCAGCTTCTTCTGTCCAGTAGAAGCTTCTTTGCACCCGCAGCTGGCATTTCCTGGGCATCTGCCCATCTCCGACTTGCTTGTGACTTTTGGACTTGGTCCCCTTGTTCCACAGGTACCCTAGATTGGAAATCCACAGTTGTTGCATTGTTGGTTTGTGTCTTTCCTGCATTATTCCTCTAACACAACTTCTTTGTCCTTAGGGGAACTTTAGTGCACTTTGCACTCACTTTTCAGGGTCTTGGGGAGGGTTATTTTTCTAACTCTCACTATTTTCTAATAGTCCCAGCGACCCTCTACAAGGTCACATAGGTTTGGGGTCCATTCGTGGTTCACATTCCACTTTTGGAGTATATGGTTTGTGTTGCCCCTATCCCTATGTTTCCCCATTGCATCCTATTGTAACTATACATTGTTTGCACTGTTTTCTAAGACTATACTGCATATTTTTGCTATTGTGTATATATATCTTGTGTATATTTCCTATCCTCTCACTGAGGGTACACTCTAAGATACTTTGGCATATTGTCATAAAAATAAAGTACCTTTATTTTTAGTATAACTGTGTATTGTGTTTTCTTGTGATATTGTGCATATGACACTAAGTGGTACTGTAGTAGCTTCACACGTCTCCTAGTTCAGCCTGAGCTGCTCTGCTAAGCTACCATTATCTATCAGCCTAAGCTGCTAGACACCCTATACACTAATAAGGGATAACTGGGCCTGGTGCAAGGTGCAAGTACCCCTTGGTACTCACTACAAGCCAGTCCAGCCTCCTACATTGGTTGTGCAGCGGTGGGATAAGTGCTTTGAGACTACTTACCACTCTTGTCATTGTACTTTTCATAAGAGAAAAATATACAAAACAAGGTCAGTGTATATACACATAGCCAAAAAGTTTTGCATTTCCTCTTTTCACTCTTTTCTAAGTGCTGAAAAGTACTTCTAACTTTCCAAAAAATTCTAAAAAGTTAAAAAAGTTTTTTTTCTCTGTCTTTCTAAAAGCTCTGACAAACTTTTTATCTTTTACTATCACTTTAACTCTCTCTAAAAATGTCTGGCACAGGCCAAAATGTTGATCTGTCGAAACTTGCATATGACCACCTTAGCTGGAAAGGAGCAAGGAGTCTCTGTGTAGAGAGAGGTTTGAGTGTAGGGAAGAATCCTTCCTTGGAACTGTTACTTAACATGCTTAGAGAACAGGATAAGGCTAGAAGTGCCCCATCTGTTGAAAAAGTAGCTAATGGTTCACAATCTGATCCAGGGACTCCCCCAGGAAAAGATTCAGGAAAGAAACTTCCTAGCCTGCCCATTACTAGACAGTCTAGCATAGTTGGTAATGATGATGAGCCACACCATACAAATAGTGTTGTCTCACATCATAGCAAAAGCATTTATTCTCACCATACTGGTAGTGATGTTTCTGTTAGCCAAGCTGTTAGGGTGGCTTCTGTAAGGGACAGGTCTCCTTCTGTCCATTCTCACCATACTTCTGTTTCAAGGCATGTCCCTCCCACCCACCCTGATGACAGATTGTTAGAAAGGGAGCTCAATAGATTGAGAGTGGAACAAACCAGACTGAAGCTCAAGAAGCAACAGCTGGATTTGGATAGACAGACTTTAGAAGTAGAGAAGGAGAGACAGAAACTGGGTTTAGAAACCCATGGTGGCAGCAGCAGTATTCCCCATAGTCATCCTGCAAAAGAGCATGATTCAAGGAATCTGCACAAGATAGTTCCCCCTTATAAGGAGGGGGATGACATTAACAAGTGGTTTGCTGCACTTGAGAGGGCCTGTGTTGTACAGGATGTCCCTCAAAGGCAGTGGGCTGCTATCCTATGGCTATCATTTAGTGGAAAAGGTAGGGATAGGCTCCTTACTGTGAAAGAAAATGATGCTAATAATTTCCAAGTTCTTAAGAATGCACTCCTGGATGGTTATGGCTTAACCACTGAACAATACAGGATAAAGTTCAGAGAGACCAAAAAGGAGTCTTCACAAGACTGGGTTGATTTCATTGACCATTCAGTGAAGGCCTTGGAGGGGTGGTTACATGGCAGTAAAGTTACTGATTATGACAGCCTGTATAACTTGATCCTGAGAGAGCATATTCTTAATAATTGTGTGTCTGATTTGTTGCACCAGTACTTGGTGGACTCTGATCTGACCTCTCCCCAAGAATTGGGAAAGAAGGCAGACAAATGGGTCAGAACAAGGGTGAACAGAAAAGTTCATACAGGGGGTGACAAAGATGGCAACAAAAAGAAGGATGGTAAGTCTTCTGACAAGGGTGGGGACAAATCTAAAAATGAGTCTTCATCAGGCCCACAAAAACACTCTGGTGGGGGTGGTGGGCCCAAATCCTCTTTTAATCAGAACAAGGAAAAGAAACCATGGTGCTATTTATGTAAAATAAAAGGCCATTGGACAACAGATCCCAGTTGTCCAAAGAAAGGCACCAAGCCTCCTACCACTACAACCCCTACTGCTACACCTAGTGTCCCTACTAATAGCAGTGGTGGTGGGAGCAAACCTACTAATAGCCAATCCAAGGGAGTAGCTGGGCTCACTATTGGTAACTTAGTTGGGGTTGGCCTTGTTAGGGAGGCCACAGAGGCTGTGTTAGTCTCTGAGGGGGCTATTGATTTAGCCACCTTAGTTGCTTGTCCCCTTAATATGGATAAGTACAAGCAGCTACCCCTAATAAATGGTGTTGAGGTTCAGGCCTACAGGGACACTGGAGCCAGTGTGACTATGGTCATAGAGAAACTGGTCCACCCTGAACAACACCTACTTGGTCACCAGTACCAAGTAACCGATGCTCACAACAACACACTTAGCCACCCCATGGCTGTTGTAAATCTCAACTGGGGGGGGGGTTACTGGTCCAAAGAAAGTTGTGGTAGCTTCAGATTTACCTGTAGACTGTCTATTCGGGAATGATTTGGAGACATCAGCTTGGTCAGATGTGGAGTTGGAGGCCCATGCAGCAATGCTGGGCATCCCAGGGCATATTTTTGCTTTGACAAGGGCTCAGGCCAAAAAGCAAAAAGGACAGGGAAGCTTGGATCCTGGAACAATGGACCAAGTGCTCCCTAAAGCTAGGGCTAGTAGAAGCAAACCACTTCCTACTATTCCTCCCTCTATAGTGGATTCAACTTCTGAGGAAGAAGAATTCCCTCCCTGTGCAGAACCTACACCAGAGGAGCTTCAAGCAGACACTGCTGAGCTTTTGGGTGAAGGGGGGCCTGCCAGAGAGGAGCTGAGTGTGGCACAGCAAACCTGTCCCACATTAGAGGGTCTCAGACAGCAAGCTGTCAAACAGGCTAATGGGGATGTCAGTGACTCTCACAGAGTTTACTGGGAGGACAACCTCTTGTACACTGAGCATAGGGATCCTAAACCTGGAGCTGCCAGGAGATTAGTGATTCCTCAGGAGTACAGAAAGTTCCTCCTAACCCTGGCACATGACATTCCCCTAGCTGGACACCTGGGTCAAATGAAAACTTGGGACAGATTGGTTCCATTGTTTCATTGGCCTAGGATGTCTGAGGACACAAAGGAATTTTGTAAGTCCTGTGAAACCTGTCAAGCCAGTGGCAAGACAGGTGGCACCCCAAAGGCACCCCTTATTCCACTGCCTGTGGTTGGGGTTCCCTTTGAAAGGGTAGGGGTTGACATAGTTGGCCCCCTTGACCCTCCTACTGCTTCAGGCAATAGATTTATCTTGGTGGTAGTGGACCATGCCACAAGATATCCTGAAGCTATTCCTTTAAGGACCACTACAGCACCTGCAGTGGCAAAGGCCCTCCTGGGAATATTTTCCAGGGTGGGCTTCCCAAAGGAAGTAGTATCAGACAGGGGAAGCAATTTCATGTCTGCATACTTAAAGGCCATGTGGAAGGAGTGTGGTGTAACGTACAAGTTCACAACACCCTATCATCCACAAACAAATGGACTGGTGGAGAGATTTAATAAAACTCTCAAAGGCATGATTATGGGTCTCCCTGAAAAACTCCGCAGGAGATGGGATATCCTTCTACCATGCCTCCTTTTTGCCTACAGGGAGGTACCCCAGAAAGGAGTGGGCTTCAGCCCCTTTGAACTTCTTTTTGGACACCCTGTTAGGGGTCCACTCACACTTGTAAAGGAGGGTTGGGAACAACCTTTAAAAGCTCCTAAGCAGGATATTGTGGATTATGTACTTGGCCTCAGATCAAGGATGGCTGAGTACATGAAAAAGGCCAGTAAAAACCTTCAGGCCAGCCAAGAGCTCCAGAAGCAATGGCATGATCAGAAGGCTGTTTTGGTTCAGTACCAACCAGGGCAGAAAGTGTGGGTCTTGGAGCCTGTGGCCCCAAGAGCACTCCAAGATAAATGGAGTGGACCCCACACAATTGTTGAAAAGAAGGGAGAAGTCACCTATTTAGTTGACTTAGGCACTGTGAGGAAATTCGATTTTTAATACGATCGTATCGACCCGCCATTTTGTGGCCCGCCGCCATTTTATGTTGCCTTCACTCAGGCAGCACAGCGAACGAAGTCCATTCTGCCTTTTCTGCTTATTCTGCAACATGGTGTTCAAAACAGCCTTCTGCCTCTATCTTTACAAGGCTGGTATTAAGGTCTGACCGAGTACACTAATCCCTGTCTGGTTTTCTAATCCTTGTTTCAACTATCTGTAGGCTCACACTATTCTCCGCCGATCTTATCTTATCGTCTGGCCTTCGCTGTCCTTTGCTAGTATTCTCTCATTTCACAACTGTCCTCCAAACGCACACAAACTTATCGCACCACATGCAACTTCGTTGTGGATCGGTTAATGAATTAGTTCAAGGGAGGGGTGACAAACACAGCTGGAGGGGAGGCAACCTTAAGTCACTTGATACTTTGTTTTCCAATTCCTTCTATTGGTGCTGTCTTGTTTTCCGACATTTCTATTGGCTCTGTTCTATCTTTACATTATTCTTACTGGCTCCTTTCTATGTGTTCTGGGAGTGTATGTAGTTAATAAATGGTTTTTATACGGTATATAAGATTGTGCGCCACAAAGTAAAGTGGCAGTCTCCTGAGAACATACCTTGTGTACTTCTTGGACAACTGTACTAGCTGCAGCTAATAAAATCTGATCTTTTACGCCTGACAGAGTGTCCCGTGTCTCTGTTAGTTGAGGCAGGTGAATCCAAGGAGATTTCAGGCGAACCCTGCGCCGCCAGGCCCATAAGGTTCTGGTTCTTCAACTGGCGCCCAACGTGGGGCGGCTTCAGCGGTACCGGTTCTGCCTGAAGGTCGTGAGGAACCCCGCAAGAAAATTCTGGAGGAATCGCGAGCCACGTCAAGCGACCCCTGTATGTCGAAGTGGTCCGAAGGTCTTTTTCAGCGCGGTTACTCCTTCCTGACGGCTACTGACGACTGCTGCCCTGACTGCCGCCCTGCCTTGGCCCTTTCTTTGATGATGTATGGTAAAGCGAGACGATAGACGGGCCTCTGTTGGTGTAAGAAGACATCCTTAGTTAAGTATTTGGTGGGTCGCGCCCACAAATTTTGGTCTTTGTTTTGTCCTTAGGTCCTTAGATTTGGCCATTGCAGTGGCCAAAGCCGAGGGGTAAGTGCATTTGTGCTGTGTAAACTGAAAGTTTTACCCCCTTGATGTTTGTGAACAGCCAGTAAAAATCGTGAGATGTCTGGTCTGACTAAGTTTGGAAAACTTTGTTGCTTTGGTTGTAATAGGGACTCCCAGCTTGAGGACTCCTGTCCGATTCCTTCGGTTGGAACTCCCACATATGAGCTCTATTCTAAACATGGTGTTGGTCCTATTGCCTTTAATAAGACATGGACCCGATATACAAAGAAAGATGGTGTTTTAAAATGGCCAGAAAATGGTAGTTTCGAAACTGATGTGCTAGATAATTTAGAAGCAACGTTATTTAAAAGAAAAGCCCGGCCGGCAATGTTTGACTCTTTTCGCCTTTGGCGTAAGGAAGCCAAACAGAGAGAAATTAAACAAGCGAAACGAGATAGGAAAACACAGGGAATGACGATTATACAGGCTGCTCAGCAATTCAAAGATGATGAAATAGATAATGCAATGGAAATTTCAGACAGACAGCATCGAATGGCAATAGATAAATGCTATCCGACGTTGCCTATCTCTTCCCTTGATAAGAGAAAAGATTTTGAGGAAGATTCCTTAATGTCCCACTTATTGAAATTGCCTCCGCCCTATGTACAAGGTGCTAATGCACCCCCGATGTTACAGCCTGTTCAGCCGCCAGTTGTGCTTCCGCCTGCTCCAGCTTTTCCACATTTGCCTCCTCAAGTATTGCCTATGCCAGCTTTGCCTTTAACTCCTTTGCCTTCTGCTCCTTTGGCAATTCCTAATGCTCCTTTAGTTAATTCACCTAATACCTTGTCCCCTATCCTTATGTCAAATTCTCCATCTATGCGTAAGCGATTTGCAGATACTGTCTCTGGTCTCTTATCACCTTTCTTTGAAGCTTTAAACGTGTCTCCAGCTTTTTCTCGAAGACAGTCTCGTAGTCAATTCCCAGACTCCGAAGAGCGAGAAAAATTGGACTCACTTGCTTGTAGATGGATCAAGAAGGGTCCCCAATATAGTACGTCTGATATTATGTCCACCTTTCTGCAATGGAATGCACCTACGCAGAGATATGTTTTTAAAGTTATGTGCAATACTCTCGCTAAAGAATGGGAGGATATGAATTTGGGTTCGGTCCCACAGGATCTGTTAGATGTTCAGGCTGACTTTGACAAAGGACTTATTGTGGGTCCTAAGGTTGAAAACGCTGTCAGAACACTTATTTCTTTCAGATCCCTATTGTTCTCACAGACTTTTCCTGATTCTGATCCTTCAGTTAGGACAGCACTGAAAAACTATCCCATGAGAGAGGTTTCTCCAATATGGAAGGAAGAAGTTGCAGCAGCAGGTGCTAATCCAGCTATTCCTGCGCATTTTCAGCGCATATGGATACATGTCCCCTGGAAAAGGTCTGAAGTTTTAGCACTTAAACAGTCACTACCAGATCCACGCAAAAATCCTGCTGGTTACTATAAAGAGTTGTCGCAAACAGTTGATGCATGTACTATGAATCTAGCAGATATTGACATGTTGATGGGAAATGTAGTTCCACAGACAATATGGGCTAAAATTCGTAGAGAGGATCACGCTCAAGAATTAGGCGGCGATTGGAACGCTATTATTGCCGCAGATAGAGGTCAAGTAGGTGGTGCAAAGCCCGACGCTTTGATCTCAGAACTCCCTGGTAGGATTATTACATTAATGAAAACAATGATGCCTGCTTTGAGAGTTAATTGGGATAAGCTAGCAGTATGTAAACAAAAGAAAGATGAAAGTGTTTCCGATTTCTTTACCCGATTCGAGGAGACATTCATTGATCACAGTGGTCAAGATATGGCTACAGAAGGGGGACAGCGATTATTTGTGGATAAGTTCGTATATAACTTGCTTCCTGAACTATCACACAAGCTAAAAGACTCCGAGAGTTCATGGGCAGTTTCTTCTTCCGCCCAGATATTGGCTACTGCACAATATTATGAAAATAGAGACAAAGAAGAAAGGGAAAAACAAGAGAAAAAGACGAAAGAATTAAAAACTAAAGTTCTCTTGCAACAGGCTTATCCTCCTCGTTATGTTCAGCCTCAGTTTCAACAGCCTCCGCAGTTTCAGAGGTTGTATCAAAAGCCTGAACCATTCATTCCAAGACCTTTGCTAGGTCCCAATCAATGTGCTTATTGTAGGGAGGAAGGTCATTTTAAGAACAGTTGTCCGGCATTGTTGCAGCGTAATGGAGCAACATCTGCTTCACGAGGTCGTGGTGGTCTTCAGTCAGCAAATAGAGGTAGAGGTCGAGGTGTGTTAACCCAAGAGCAGCGTTCTTTTGTTCCTCCAAATTCCGAAAATTACTTTGACCAGCAAAATGTTAGGTCTACACAGTATTACAGTGAGGATCAGTATATTGAAGGAGGGAATGAAAGTCTTCATTTTGAATAGGACAGCCATGGACAAAGTAAGGGGGTTACGTCAATTCCAGTGGATCAGAATGGACCTTATGTTAATGTCACTACAATGGGTGTTTCAGAGCCATTTCTTTTAGATACTGGTGCCATGAGAAGCTCTATCATTCATTCTAAACTCCCTGGCGCACCTTTGTCTGGCTTAACGAATGTATCTGTAGGATTTTCTGGCGCCCCTGTTCGCAATCCAGTTTCTTGCCCTTTGCCTGTTTCAATAGGCCCTTATGATTTAGAAGCTCCGCTTCTTCTGACGAATGGTTGTGGTGAAAATCTGTTGGGTTTAGATCTATTAAAAAGAATGCATGCTACGATATATTGTTCACCTTCTGGTGTATACCTCACTCTAGGACAGAAAATGACTAGTCCAATGTACTTATCAAAAGATCAATTCCCACCTGAATTGCTTTCTCTTCCCGAAACGCTTTGGGCTACGGGTCCGAATGACGTTGGTTGTCTTGAGATCCCACCTTATGTTGTTACTCTTAAGCCCAATGCTGAAATGCCACGTATTCCGCAATACAGAATCTCTACTGAAGGTGAGAAAGCACTTCTGGAAATTGTCCATGATTTGATTCAGAAGGGTGTGGTTGAGGAAACGAGAGGAAATACATGTAACAGTCCTGTTCTTCCGGTTCTTAAACGCACTGATCCTTCTCAGCCTCCTGTTTATCGTTTTGTAATTGATCTTCGGGAGGTAAACAAGATTGTCGTACCGCAGTTTCCTGTAGTCCCAGATATCACTGCTCTGTTGACGATGATACCTTCTACAGCGACTTGGTTTTCAGTTATTGATCTAAAGAATGCTTTCTTTAGTATTCCCATCGCCGAAGAGAGTAGAGATATTTTTGGTTTTTCCCTCGGAGGCCGAAGCTTCCGGTTTAAACGCGCACCTCAAGGTTATTGTGAAAGTCCCTCTATTTACAGTCAAGCTCTAAAATGTCATCTTGATGCCTTTTCCTTACCGTCCGGTGCCGCTCTCATTCAGTACATGGATGACTTATTAGTTGCAGCTGATTCAGAGGAGATTTGCAAAAACGTGACCGTTGCACTGTTGCGTCATTTGTTTGATCTGAATCACAAGGTTTCTCCTTCTAAATTACAATATGTCTGTCGCGAGGTGACTTATTTGGGTCATCTCTTGTCAAAGGAGGGACGACGATTGACCCCCGAACGAATTCAGGCAATTGCACAAATGTCAGTGCCATCCACACAAAGAGAGGTACGTGCCTTTTTGGGCATTACTTCTTATTGTAGACAGTGGATTCCGAGTTTCTCTTTATTGGCTAAACCGCTGTTGGCGCTAACTTTAAAAGATACGCCTCAGCCTCTTCAGTGGACTGACGAGTGTCAGAAGAGTTTTACTGATTTGCGTATTGCTTTGTGTTCTGCTCCTGTATTGGGTACTCCTGATTACAGTAAGCCCTTTACGCTCTGTGTCCACGAAAGAGAGGGTTGTGCATTGTCAGTCTTAACGCAGCGTTTTGGAGATCAACAGCGACCATGCGCATATTTCTCAGCTACGTTAGATCCAGTAGCTAAAGCATTGCCTAGTTGTCTTAAGGCAACAGCGGCAGCAGCAATTTCTATTCGACAGTCTGCTGGAGTAGTGCTAGATAATACTCTCATTGTTATGGTGCCACATGCAGTGGATACTTTACTAAATAGGACAAAAACGCAGCATCTTACGAGTGCTCGGTTGTCCGGATATGAGCTGACGCTTTTGGCTAGTCACATACACATCAAACGATGTAATACCCTGAATCCAGCTACTTTGTTGCCTCTTCCAGAAGAGAGAGATGTCTCTGAACAGCATGATTGTTTTCTCCGTACTGAAGAAGAGACTAAGGGTAGAATTGACCTAAAAGACACGCCATTAGTGAATCCAGATGGAACACTATGGGTAGATGGTTCTTGTTTCAAGCTCCCGAATGGAGATACAGTTTCAGCCTACGCTATTACTACTTTGCATACGATTGTGGAGACAGCACGCATTAGACATAATTCAGCTCAGGCAGCTGAATTGATAGCCTTAACTAGAGCGTGTGTGTTATCCAAAGGAAAAAGAGTAAACGTGTACACTGATAGCCAATACGCTTTTGGTGTAGCGTTTAACTTTGGGCGTTTATGGAAGGAAAGAGGATTCTTTACTTCCCATGGTACTAAGATACAACATGGTCAATTAGTGACTGAACTTCTTGAGTCACTTACAATGCCTACTCAGATAGCGATCGTGAAGTGTAGTGCACACAAAAAGATTGTGGACGATGTTGGTCGAGGAAATGCATTTGCAGATGAGGTAGCGAAAAAGACAGCCAGAGACAACACAAGTCGAATGTATGTTGCAGGTCCCGCAAACTGCGTAAGAGAAAAGGGAATGTGTGAAGATACAGTAGAGAGTGTGAAATCAATTCAAGGAGAGGCTACGGAGAATGAGTTGAGAAAGTGGAAGGAAAGTACAGGAATGTTAGATGAGATGGGATGTTGGGTTGAATTATCAGAACATCAACGTTGGCTGTTACCAGATGCTTATGTACTACCTGTAGTTACTATGGCACATGGTCCAGCTCACCTAAGTGCAAAAGGAATATGTAAGCTTCTGGCTCCAGTGTGGCAAAATGAGGGGATCCCAAAGTGTGCAAATAATGTAGTAAAACATTGTATTGTTTGCTTGATGTACAATCCGGGAAAGGGAACCCCAACTCCAGCAGGTCATTTTGCTCCTCCAACATATCCATTTGAGGTGTTGCAGATCGATTATATTCACATGGAACGATGCAACAACCTCAAATATGTTCTGGTGGTAGTATGTGCTTTTTCTAGATGGGTAGAAGCCTACCCTCTGAAGGACAATACTGCTTTATCAACTGCCAAAATACTTTTGAAAGAATTCTTCCCTAGGTTTGGTTTGCCGCGCATTGTCTGGAGTGACAATGGGAGCGAATTTGTGGGTCAAGTCATGCAAAAAGTTTGTGCAGGTCTTGGCATAAAACAGAAGTTCCACGCGGCGAATCACCCACAGTCGGCTGGTTTAGTAGAATGCTACAATGGAACCTTGAAGCTTAAAATTGCTAAGGTGCAAGCTAGCACAGGACTTAATTGGCCTGATGCTTTACCATTGGCTCTTCTGTCCACCAGAACAGCAGTACACTCTCGTTTGGGGCTTAGCCCTTACGAAGTGATATTTGGTCGCCCAGCTAATGTATGGGGAGTTCCTCGCCCTAAGAAATACTCAGACTTGCCATACCCGATGTTGATTGACTACTTGCATGACCTTACAACTAAATTGCGTGTTCTTCATCAACAGGTTCAGAGTGCTCTACCAGAGGCTTCCACAGACCCAGGTCATTCCATCCGACCAGGTGACTGGGTCTGCACGAAAAATTTCCAACGACAGAGAAATTTGGAGCCCAGATGGAGAGAGCCACGCCTGGTTCTTTTGACCACAAGAACAGCAGTTAAAGTCGAAGGAAAGAAAAACTGGGTGCATGCCGTGCACTGCAAGAAAGTGCCTTTGCCCTTGCCTTTCGATCAGTGGGTCCGTAGAGGCATCAGTGACTCTGAAAGTGAGAAAGTTCCGCAATTTGTACCATTCAGTGATGCGCGTCTAATTGGAACACTTTCTGAGAAAGAGGACGACGACATCCTTCAAGAAGCAATACCATCGCATCGTCGCTTGAACACGACAAATCCAGGAACATTGTTTCAAAACCAGACTGCCTCTGGACAGGAACGCTATAATTTGAGACCAAGACCAAAGAACTTGTAAATTTCTCTCCTATGTAGTACTCTATCCCGGTTGCAGGGTCACGGTAGGAGTCTTAGTTACGACCTGAGTAAGTGGCAATAGGCCTGCAGGACCTCACAGTGTCATAGGACGGTAGATAATCGTGACTACAGTGATTGAGGAAGATTGCCGTGAGCATCCACTTAGAAAGATGGAGGCTACATTAGATAAAAGAGAAAGTAAAAATGTAAAGAATAATTGTAAAGAAATATGTAGTCGTTGTAGTATTGCTCTATGCGTCATTATATTGTCGTGTATTCTTTTGGCATCTGTAAACTGGATCATTATTACTCTGCAGCAAAAAGTTGTCTCTTCTCCTACCTCTACATCTTCTTCTACTATCTCTCCGCACCTATTTCACACTCTTCCCCAGCATGAACTCATCAGAAGGACTGAATACTTTAACAATTCCTTCGTCCAGTTGTTACATCAACATCAGTTAGTGATCAATACAACTGACTGTTGGGTGTGTGGACTCATACCACATACGGTAGAAAAAGGAATGCCATATTTAGTTCTTCCATTCTCCTATGAAGGTTCCGCTTGGGCTTATTTTGTCATTTTCAATAATGCATATCAAAGTAAAATTAAACAACCTGTCAGTTCACATAGTGTTGGTTCAAATTTCAGTCATAGTTTATTGATAAAGGGAATGGTAGCTATGGCTAAAATCATGGAAAAAAGTGAAGCTTCCATAGATGAAAGAAAAGCATATACCAATTGGAACATAACTAATTACATTTCCAGCCTCAATGATAAGGTTAAGCAAGGAAAATCTCCTCCGATACGGGTCATACCCCAACAAGGAAATTTCTGTCTGCAAATAAATGGTAGAACTCCAAACACCGGACAAAGAGAAAGTTTATGTTCCCATACATATGTTTATTCAGCCCTGAATTCACTGCCGTTAGTACCATCTCAAGGTACATACTTCGTTTGCCACGATAGGGCTTATACATGGTTGCCAGCTGATTTCTCTGGTACTTGTTATATAGCCTTTCTTCTTCCCCCTACATACACCGCTCCTGCGAACCATCATAAAAATAGATATGGCAGAGGGATTGTGGATTCGAAAGACACAGCAGGACAAGAGGGAGGAGATTTCCTCAAAGGATTTCTTCCCTTCTGGGGTCCAATGGCCAACAGCAGAAATATAAGGCAATTGGTTCGTGTCGTAGAAACCACCATAGACATCACTGTAGGAGCTTTAAGTAACATTACAGCTGAACTACAGGCTGATCGTCTTATGACCTTGCAGAACCGTGTTGCCTTAGACTTTGTTCTTGCGGACCGTGGTGGAGTATGCAAATTGATCGGATCAAGTTGCTGTATTTTCATACCTAATGACGCTCCGACAGTATACCAAGCTATCTCTAAGTTACACATAATCTCCGAGTCGATTCATCAGGACGAAGGAGATTGGTCCTTTTCAGAGTGGTTTTGGGGATTACTGTCCAAATGGGGTTGGAAGGTATTGACATTCTTTGGAGTAATTTTAGCTTTTATATTCTCTTGTTGTCTTTGTATGCACTGCGGTCCTGCCATCTGCAACCTATGTGCTACTGCATGTATTCCCAAACCCAAGTCACAAAGAGCAGAGAATATCAAAATGATGGTACAGCAACAGCTTGATGACCTCATGGCCATAGACATCGACTCAGATTAACATGAGTTTGTGTATCTTGCCTGAGTTCTGGCAAAAGGAGGGTCTGAGGAAATTCGATTTTTAATACGATCGTATCGACCCGCCATTTTGTGGCCCGCCGCCATTTTATGTTGCCTTCACTCAGGCAGCACAGCGAACGAAGTCCATTCTGCCTTTTCTGCTTATTCTGCAACATGGTGTTCAAAACAGCCTTCTGCCTCTATCTTTACAAGGCTGGTATTAAGGTCTGACCGAGTACACTAATCCCTGTCTGGTTTTCTAATCCTTGTTTCAACTATCTGTAGGCTCACACTATTCTCCGCCGATCTTATCTTATCGTCTGGCCTTCGCTGTCCTTTGCTAGTATTCTCTCATTTCACAACTGTCCTCCAAACGCACACAAACTTATTGCACCACATGCAACTTCGTTGTGGATCGGTTAATGAATTAGTTCAAGGGAGGGGTGACAAACACAGCTGGAGGGGAGGCAACCTTAAGTCACTTGATACTTTGTTTTCCAATTCCTTCTATTGGTGCTGTCTTGTTTTCCGACATTTCTATTGGCTCTGTTCTATCTTTACATTATTCTTACTGGCTCCTTTCTATGTGTTCTGGGAGTGTATGTAGTTAATAAATGGTTTTTATACGGTATATAAGATTGTGCGCCACAAAGTAAAGTGGCAGTCTCCTGAGAACATACCTTGTGTACTTCTTGGACAACTGTACTAGCTGCAGCTAATAAAATCTGATCTTTTACGCCTGACAGAGTGTCCCGTGTCTCTGTTAGTTGAGGCAGGTGAATCCAAGGAGATTTCAGGCGTACCCTGCGCCGCCAGGCCCATAAGGTTCTGGTTCTTCAACTGCCAGGAGTCCCCTTAGGGTGCTCCATGTCAACCGCCTGAAACCCTACTATGACAGGGCTGATCTCACCCTGCTCATGGCAACTTATGAGGGGCAGGAAGAAGACAGTGATCCTCTACCTGATCTCTTCTCTTCCACAGAACAAGATGCTCTTGTGGAAGGTGTAGTTTTGGCTGATTGTCTTACTGCTGAGCAGAAAGACAATTGCATAAACCTCCTAGATCAATTCTCTGAACTCTTCTCTACTGTGCCAGGTACCACTTCCTGGTGTGAGCACACTATAGATACTGGAGACAGTTTACCTGTCAAAAGTAAAATCTATAGGCAGCCTGACCATGTCAGGGACTGCATAAAGCAAGAGGTCCAGAAAATGTTAGAACTAGGAGTGGTTGAGCACTCTGACAGTCCATGGGCTTCTCCTGTGGTACTGGTACCAAAACCCCATTCCAAAGATGGAAAGAAGGAAATGCGGTTTTGTGTAGACTATAGAGGTCTCAACTTGGTAACCAAAACTGATGCTCACCCTATACCCAGGGCAGATGAGCTCATAGATACACTGGCATCTGCCAAGTATCTAAGCACTTTTGATTTGACTGCAGGGTATTGGCAGATCAAATTGTCAGAAGATGCTAAACCTAAGACTGCATTTTCTACCATTGGAGGACATTACCAGTTTACTGTAATGCCTTTTGGTTTGAAAAATGCACCTGCCACTTTTCAGAGGTTGGTGAACACAGTCCTGCAAGGGCTGGAAGCTTTCAGTGCAGCATATTTGGACGATATAGCTGTCTTTAGCTCCAGCTGGGATGATCACCTGGTCCACCTATAGAAAGTTTTGGAGGCCCTGCAAAAGGCAGGCCTCACTATCAAGGCTTCAAAGTGCCAGATAGGGCAGGGTAAGGTGGTTTATCTGGGACACCTTGTTGGTGGGGAACAGATTGCACCACTTCAGGGGAAAATCCAAACAATTATTGATTGGGTTCCCCCTACCACTCAGACTCAGGTGAGAGCCTTCCTAGGCCTCACTGGGTATTACAGGAGGTTCATTAAGAACTATGGCTCCATTGCAGCCCCTCTTAATGACCTCACATCCAAGAAAATGCCTAAAAAGGTATTATGGACAGCAAACTGTCAGAAAGCTTTTGAGGAGCTGAAGCAGGCCATGTGCTCTGCACCTGTCCTGAAAAGCCCTTGTTACTCTAAAAAATTCTATGTCCAAACTGATGCATCTGAATTAGGAGTAGGGGCAGTCCTATCACAACTTAATTCTGAGGGCCAGGATCAACCTGTTGCTTTTATTAGTAGGAGGTTGACCCCTAGAGAAAAGCGTTGGTCTGCCATTGAGAGGGAGGCCTTTGCTGTGGTCTGGGCTCTGAAGAAGTTGAGGCCATACCTGTTTGGAACTCACTTCATTGTTCAGACAGACCACAAACCTCTACTTTGGCTAAAACAAATGAAAGGTGAAAATCCTAAATTGTTGAGGTGGTCCATATCCCTACAGGGAATGGACTATACAGTGGAACACAGACCTGGGAGTAGCCACTCCAATGCAGATGGACTCTCCAGATATTTCCACTTAGACAATGAAGACTCATCAGGTCATGGCTAGTCTTATTGTCCTTCGTTTGGGGGGGGGTTGTGTAGGAAAGTACCATCTTGCCTGGCATGTTACCCCCATTTTTCACTGTATATATGTTGTTTTAGTTGTATGTGTCACTGGGACCCTGGTAACCCAGGGCCCCAGTGCTCATAAGTGTGCCTGAATGTGTTACCTGTGTAGTGACTAACTGTCTCACTGAGGCTCTGCTAATCAGAACCTCAGTGGTTATGCTCTCTCATTTCTTTCCAAATTGTCACTAACAGGCTAGTGACCATTTTTACCAATTTACATTGGCTTACTGGAACACCCTTATAATTCCCTAGTATATGGTACTGAGGTACCCAGGGTATTGGGGTTCCAGGAGATCCCTATGGGCTGCAGCATTTCTTTTGCCACCCATAGGGAGCTCTGACAATTCTTACACAGGCCTGCCACTGCAGCCTGAGTGAAATAACGTCCACGTTATTTCACAGCCATTTTACACTGCACTTAAGTAACTTATAAGTCACCTATATGTCTAACCTTTACCTGGTAAAGGTTAGGTGCAAAGTTACTTAGTGTGTGGGCACCCTGGCACTAGCCAAGGTGCCCCCACATTGTTCAGAGCCAATTCCCTGAACTTTGTGAGTGCGGGGACACCATTACACGCGTGCACTACATATAGGTCACTACCTATATGTAGCTTCACAATGGTAACTCCGAATATGGCCATGTAACATGTCTATGATCATGGAATTGCCCCCTCTATGCCATCCTGGCATAGTTGGCACAATCCCATGATCCCAGTGGTCTGTAGCACAGACCCTGGTACTGCCAAACTGCCCTTCCTGGGGTTTCACTGCAGCTGCTGCTGCTGCCAACCCCTCAGACAGGCATCTGCCCTCCTGGGGTCCAGCCAGGCCTGGCCCAGGATGGCAGAACAAAGAACTTCCTCTGAGAGAGGGTGTGACACCCTCTCCCTTTGGAAAATGGTGTGAAGGCAGGGGAGGAGTAGCCTCCCCCAGCCTCTGGAAATGCTTTGTTGGGCACAGAGGTGCCCAATTCTGCATAATCCAGTCTACATCGGTTCAGGGGACCCCTTAGCCCTGCTCTGGCGTGAAACTGGACAAAGGAAAGGGGAGTGACCACTCCCCTGACCTGCACCTCCCCTGGGAGGTGTCCAGAGCTCCTCCAGTGTGCTCCAGACCTCTGCCATCTTGGAAACAGAGGTGCTGCTGGCACACTGGACTGCTCTGAGTGGCCAGTGCCACCAGGTGACGTCAGAGACTCCTTGTGATAGGCTCCTTCAGGTGTTGCTAGCCTATCCTCTCTCCTAGGTAGCCAAAACCTCTTTTCTGGCTATTTAGGGTCTCTGTCTCTGGGGAAACTTTAGATAACGAATGCAAGAGCTCAGCCGAGTTCCTCTGCATCTCTCTCTTCACCTTCTGCCAAGGAATCGACTGCTGACAGCGCTGGAAGCCTGCAAAACTGCAACATAGTAGCAAAGACGACTACTGCAACTCTGTAACGCTGATCCTGCCGCCTTCTCGACTGTTTTCCTGCTTGTGCATGCTGTGGGGGTAGTCTGCCTCCTCTCTGCACCAGAAGCTCCGAGGGTCGACGGAATCTTCCCCCTGCAACCGCAGGCACCAAAAAGCTGCATTACCGGTCCCTTGGGTCTCCTCTCAGCACGACGAGCGAGGTCCCTCGAATCCAGCGACTCTGTCCAAGTGACCCCCACAGTCCAGTGACTCTTCAGTCCAAGTTTGGTGGAGGTAAGTCCTTGCCTCACCTCGCTGGGCTGCATTGCTGGGAACCGCGACTTTTGCAGCTACTCCGTCCCTGTACACTTTCGGCGGAAATCCTTTGTGCACAGCCAAGCCTGGGTCCACGGCACTCTAACCTGCATTGCACGATGTTCTAAGTTGGTCTCCGGCGACGTGGGACTCCTTTGTGCGACTTCGGGTGAGCACCGTTTCACGCATCCTCGTAGTGCCTGTTTCTGGCACTTCTCTGGGTGCTACCTGATGCTGAGAGGGCTCCTTGTCTTGCTCGATGTCCCCTCTGTCTCCTGGACCAATTTGCGACCTCCTGGTCCCTCCAGGGCCACAGCAGCATCCAAAAACGCTAACCGCACGATTTGCAGCTAGCAAGGCTTGTTGGCGTTCTTTCGGCGGGAAAACACTTCTGCACGACTCTCCACGGCGGGTGGGATCCGTCCACCAAAGGGGAAGTCTCTAGCCCTTTTCGTTCCTGCAGAAACCTCAGCTTCTTCTGTCCAGTAGAAGCTTCTTTGCACCCGCAGCTGGCATTTCCTGGGCATCTGCCCATCTCCGACTTGCTTGTGACTTTTGGACTTGGTCCCCTTGTTCCACAGGTACCCTAGATTGGAAATCCACAGTTGTTGCATTGTTGGTTTGTGTCTTTCCTGCATTATTCCTCTAACACGACTTCTTTGTCCTTAGGGGAACTTTAGTGCACTTTGCACTCACTTTTCAGGGTCTTGGGGAGGGTTATTTTTCTAACTCTCACTATTTTCTAATAGTCCCAGCGACCCTCTACAAGGTCACATAGGTTTGGGGTCCATTCGTGGTTCACATTCCACTTTTGGAGTATATGGTTTGTGTTGCCCCTATCCCTATGTTTCCCCATTGCATCCTATTGTAACTATACATTGTTTGCACTGTTTTCTAAGACTATACTGCATATTTTTGCTATTGTGTATATATATCTTGTGTATATTTCCTATCCTCTCACTGAGGGTACACTCTAAGATACTTTGGCATATTGTCATAAAAATAAAGTACCTTTATTTTTAGTATAACTGTGTATTGTGTTTTCTTGTGATATTGTGCATATGACACTAAGTGGTACTGTAGTAGCTTCACACGTCTCCTAGTTCAGCCTGAGCTGCTCTGCTAAGCTACCATTATCTATCAGCCTAAGCTGCTAGACACCCTATACACTAATAAGGGATAACTGGGCCTGGTGCAAGGTGCAAGTACCCCTTGGTACTCACTACAAGCCAGTCCAGCCTCCTACATTGGTTGTGCAGCGGTGGGATAAGTGCTTTGAGACTACTTACCACTCTTGTCATTGTACTTTTCATAAGAGAAAAATATACAAAACAAGGTCAGTGTATATACACATAGCCAAAAAGTTTTGCATTTCCTCTTTTCACTCTTTTCTAAGTGCTGAAAAGTACTTCTAACTTTCCAAAAAGTTCTAAAAAGTTGAAAAAGTTTTTTTTCTCTGTCTTTCTAAAAGCTCTGACAAACTTTTTATCTTTTACTATCACTTTAACTCTCTCTAAAAATGTCTGGCACAGGCCAAAATGTTGATCTGTCCAAACTTGCATATGACAACCTTAGCTGGAAAGGAGCAAGGAGTCTCTGTGTAGAGAGAGGTTTGAGTGTAGGGAAGAATCCTTCCTTGGAACTGTTACTTAACATGCTTAGAGAACAGGATAAGGCTAGAAGTGCCCCATCTGTTGAAAAAGTAGCTAATGGTTCACAATCTGATCCAGGGACTCCCCCAGGAAAAGATTCAGGAAAGAAACTTCCTAGCCTGCCCATTACTAGACAGTCTAGCATAGTTGGTAATGATGATGAGCCACACCATACAAATAGTGTTGTCTCACATCATAGCAAAAGCATTTATTCTCACCATACTGGTAGTGATGTTTCTGTTAGCCAAGCTGTTAGGGTGGCTTCTGTAAGGGACAGGTCTCCTTCTGTCCATTCTCACCATACTTCTGTTTCAAGGCATGTCCCTCCCACCCACCCTGATGACAGATTGTTAGAAAGGGAGCTCAATAGATTGAGAGTGGAACAAACCAGACTGAAGCTCAAGAAGCAACAGCTGGATTTGGATAGACAGACTTTAGAAGTAGAGAAGGAGAGACAGAAACTGGGTTTAGAAACCCATGGTGGCAGCAGCAGTATTCCCCATAGTCATCCTGCAAAAGAGCATGATTCAAGGAATCTGCACAAGATAGTTCCCCCTTATAAGGAGGGGGATGACATTAACAAGTGGTTTGCTGCACTTGAGAGGGCCTGTGTTGTACAGGATGTCCCTCAAAGGCAGTGGGCTGCTATCCTATGGCTATCATTTAGTGGAAAAGGTAGGGATAGGCTCCTTACTGTGAAAGAAAATGATGCTAATAATTTCCAAGTTCTTAAGAATGCACTCCTGGATGGTTATGGCTTAACCACTGAACAATACAGGATAAAGTTCAGAGAGACCAAAAAGGAGTCTTCACAAGACTGGGTTGATTTCATTGACCATTCAGTGAAGGCCTTGGAGGGGTGGTTACATGGCAGTAAAGTTACTGATTATGAAAGCCTGTATAACTTGATCCTGAGAGAGCATATTCTTAATAATTGTGTGTCTGATTTGTTGCACCAGTACTTGGTGGACTCTGATCTGACCTCTCCCCAAGAATTGGGAAAGAAGGCAGACAAATGGGTCAGAACAAGGGTGAACAGAAAAGTTCATACAGGGGGTGACAAAGATGGCAACAAAAAGAAGGATGGTAAGTCTTCTGACAAGGGTGGGGACAAATCTAAAAATGAGTCTTCATCAGGCCCACAAAAACACTCTGGTGGGGGTGGTGGGCCCAAATCCTCTTTTAATCAGAACAAGGAAAAGAAACCATGGTGCTATTTATGTAAAATAAAAGGCCATTGGACAACAGATCCCAGTTGTCCAAAGAAAGGCACCAAGCCTCCTACCACTACAACCCCTACTGCTACACCTAGTGTCCCTACTAATAGCAGTGGTGGTGGGAGCAAACCTACTAATAGCCAATCCAAGGGAGTAGCTGGGCTCACTATTGGTAACTTAGTTGGGGTTGGCCTTGTTAGGGAGGCCACAGAGGCTGTGTTAGTCTCTGAGGGGGCTATTGATTTAGCCACCTTAGTTGCTTGTCCCCTTAATATGGATAAGTACAAGCAGCTACCCCTAATAAATGGTGTTGAGGTTCAGGCCTACAGGGACACTGGAGCCAGTGTGACTATGGTCATAGAGAAACTGGTCCACCCTGAACAACACCTACTTGGTCACCAGTACCAAGTAACCGATGCTCACAACAACACACTTAGCCACCCCATGGCTGTTGTAAATCTCAACTGGGGGGGGGTTACTGGTCCAAAGAAAGTTGTGGTAGCTTCAGATTTACCTGTAGACTGTCTATTCGGGAATGATTTGGAGACATCAGCTTGGTCAGATGTGGAGTTGGAGGCCCATGCAGCAATGCTGGGCATCCCAGGGCATATTTTTGCTTTGACAAGGGCTCAGGCCAAAAAGCAAAAAGGACAGGGAAGCTTGGATCCTGGAACAATGGACCAAGTGCTCCCTAAAGCTAGGGCTAGTAGAAGCAAACCACTTCCTACTATTCCTCCCTCTACAGTGGATTCAACTTCTGAGGAAGAAGAATTCCCTCCCTGTGCAGAACCTACACCAGAGGAGCTTCAAGCAGACACTGCTGAGCTTTTGGGTGAAGGGGGGCCTGCCAGAGAGGAGCTGAGTGTGGCACAGCAAACCTGTCCCACATTAGAGGGTCTCAGACAGCAAGCTGTCAAACAGGCTAATGGGGATGTCAGTGACTCTCACAGAGTTTACTGGGAGGACAACCTCTTGTACACTGAGCATAGGGATCCTAAACCTGGAGCTGCCAGGAGATTAGTGATTCCTCAGGAGTACAGAAAGTTCCTCCTAACCCTGGCACATGACATTCCCCTAGCTGGACACCTGGGTCAAATGAAAACTTGGGACAGATTGGTTCCATTGTTTCATTGGCCTAGGATGTCTGAGGACACAAAGGAATTTTGTAAGTCCTGTGAAACCTGTCAAGCCAGTGGCAAGACAGGTGGCACCCCAAAGGCACCCCTTATTCCACTGCCTGTGGTTGGGGTTCCCTTTGAAAGGGTAGGGGTTGACATAGTTGGCCCCCTTGACCCTCCTACTGCTTCAGGCAATAGATTTATCTTGGTGGTAGTGGACCATGCCACAAGATATCCTGAAGCTATTCCTTTAAGGACCACTACAGCACCTGCAGTGGCAAAGGCCCTCCTGGGAATATTTTCCAGGGTGGGCTTCCCAAAGGAAGTAGTATCAGACAGGGGAAGCAATTTCATGTCTGCATACTTAAAGGCCATGTGGAAGGAGTGTGGTGTAACGTACAAGTTCACAACACCCTATCATCCACAAACAAATGGACTGGTGGAGAGATTTAATAAAACTCTCAAAGGCATGATTATGGGTCTCCCTGAAAAACTCCGCAGGAGATGGGATATCCTTCTACCATGCCTCCTTTTTGCCTACAGGGAGGTACCCCAGAAAGGAGTGGGCTTCAGCCCCTTTGAACTTCTTTTTGGACACCCTGTTAGGGGTCCACTCACACTTGTAAAGGAGGGTTGGGAACAACCTTTAAAAGCTCCTAAGCAGGATATTGTGGATTATGTACTTGGCCTCAGATCAAGGATGGCTGAGTACATGAAAAAGGCCAGTAAAAACCTTCAGGCCAGCCAAGAGCTCCAGAAGCAATGGCATGATCAGAAGGCTGTTTTGGTACAGTACCAACCAGGGCAGAAAGTGTGGGTCTTGGAGCCTGTGGCCCCAAGAGCACTCCAAGATAAATGGAGTGGACCCCACACAATTGTTGAAAAGAAGGGAGAAGTCACCTATTTAGTTGACTTAGGCACTGCCAGGAGTCCCCTTAGGGTGCTCCATGTCAACCGCCTGAAACCCTACTATGACAGGGCTGATCTCACCCTGCTCATGGCAACTGATGAGGGACAGGAAGAAGACAGTGATCCTCTACCTGATCTCTTCTCTTCCACAGAACAAGATGCTCTTGTGGAAGGTGTAGTTTTGGCTGATTGTCTTACTGCTGAGCAGAAAGACAATTGCATAAACCTCCTAGATCAATTCTCTGAACTCTTCTCTACTGTGCCAGGTACCACTTCCTGGTGTGAGCACACTATAGATACTGGAGACAGTTTACCTGTCAAAAGTAAAATCTATAGGCAGCCTGACCATGTCAGGGACTGCATAAAGCAAGAGGTCCAGAAAATGTTAGAACTAGGAGTGGTTGAGCACTCTGACAGTCCATGGGCTTCTCCTGTGGTACTGGTACCAAAACCCCATTCCAAAGATGGAAAGAAGGAAATGCGGTTTTGTGTAGACTATAGAGGTCTCAACTTGGTAACCAAAACTGATGCTCACTCTATACCCAGGGCAGATGAGCTCATAGATACACTGGCATCTGCCAAGTATCTAAGCACTTTTGATTTGACTGCAGGGTATTGGCAGATCAAATTGTCAGAAGATGCTAAACCTAAGACTGCATTTTCTACCATTGGAGGACATTACCAGTTTACTGTAATGCCTTTTGGTTTGAAAAATGCACCTGCCACTTTTCAGAGGTTGGTGAACACAGTTCTGCAAGGGCTGGAAGCTTTCAGTGCAGCATATTTGGACGATATAGCTGTCTTTAGCTCCAGCTGGGATGATCACCTGGTCCACCTATAGAAAGTTTTGGAGGCCCTGCAAAAGGCAGGCCTCACTATCAAGGCTTCAAAGTGCCAGATAGGGCAGGGTAAGGTGGTTTATCTGGGACACCTTGTTGATGGGGAACAGATTGCACCACTTCAGGGGAAAATCCAAACAATTATTGATTGGGTTCCCCCTACCACTCAGACTCAGGTGAGAGCCTTCCTAGGCCTCACTGGGTATTACAGGAGGTTCATTAAGAACTATGGCTCCATTGCAGCCCCTCTTAATGACCTCACATCCAAGAAAATGCCTAAAAAGGTATTATGGACAGCAAACTGTCAGAAAGCTTTTGAGGAGCTGAAGCAGGCCATGTGCTCTGCACCTGTCCTGAAAAGCCCTTGTTACTCTAAAAAATTCTATGTCCAAACTGATGCATCTGAATTAGGAGTAGGGGCAGTCCTATCACAACTTAATTCTGAGGGCCAGGATCAACCTGTTGCTTTTATTAGTAGGAGGTTGACCCCTAGAGAAAAGCGTTGGTCTGCCATTGAGAGGGAGGCCTTTGCTGTGGTCTGGGCTCTGAAGAAGTTGAGGCCATACCTGTTTGGCACTCACTTCATTGTTCAGACAGACCACAAACCTCTACTTTGGCTAAAACAAATGAAAGGTGAAAATCCTAAATTGTTGAGGTGGTCCATATCCCTACAGGGAATGGACTATACAGTGGAACACAGACCTGGGAGTAGCCACTCCAATGCAGATGGACTCTCCAGATATTTCCACTTAGACAATGAAGACTCATCAGGTCATGGCTAGTCTTATTGTCCTTCGTTTGGGGGGGGGGGGGGGTTGTGTAGGAAAGTACCATCTTGCCTGGCATGTTACCCCCATTTTTCACTGTATATATGTTGTTTTAGTTGTATGTGTCACTGGGACCCTGGTAACCCAGGGCCCCAGTGCTCATAAGTGTGCCTGAATGTGTTACCTGTGTAGTGACTAACTGTCTCACTGAGGCTCTGCTAATCAGAACCTCAGTGGTTATGCTCTCTCATTTCTTTCCAAATTGTCACTAACAGGCTAGTGACCATTTTTACCAATTTACATTGGCTTACTGGAACACCCTTATAATTCCCTAGTATATGGTACTGAGGTACCCAGGGTATTGGGGTTCCAGGAGATCCCTATGGGCTGCAGCATTTCTTTTGCCACCCATAGGGAGCTCTGACAATTCTTACACAGGCCTGCCACTGCAGCCTGAGTGAAATAACGTCCACGTTATTTCACAGCCATTTTACACTGCACTTAAGTAACTTATAAGTCACCTATATGTCTAACCTTTACCTGGTAAAGGTTAGGTGCAAAGTTACTTAGTGTGTGGGCACCCTGGCACTAGCCAAGGTGCCCCCACATTGTTCAGAGCCAATTCCCTGAACTTTGTGAGTGCGGGGACACCATTACACGCGTGCACTACATATAGGTCACTACCTATATGTAGCTTCACAATGGTAACTCCGAATATGGCCATGTAACATGTCTATGATCATGGAATTGCCCCCTCTATGCCATCCTGGCATAGTTGGCACAATCCCATGATCCCAGTGGTCTGTAGCACAGACCCTGGTACTGCCAAACTGCCCTTCCTGGGGTTTCACTGCAGCTGCTGCTGCTGCCAACCCCTCAGACAGGCATCTGCCCTCCTGGGGTCCAGCCAGGCCTGGCCCAGGATGGCAGAACAAAGAACTTCCTCTGAGAGAGGGTGTGACACCCTCTCCCTTTGGAAAATGGTGTGAAGGCAGGGGAGGAGTAGCCTCCCCCAGCCTCTGGAAATGCTTTGTTGGGCACAGAGGTGCCCAATTCTGCATAATCCAGTCTACATCGGTTCAGGGGACCCCTTAGCCCTGCTCTGGCGTGAAACTGGACAAAGCAAAGGGGAGTGACCACTCCCCTGACCTGCACCTCCCCTGGGAGGTGTCCAGAGCTCCTCCAGTGTGCTCCAGACCTCTGCCATCTTGGAAACAGAGGTGCTGCTGGCACACTGGACTGCTCTGAGTGGCCAGTGCCACCAGGTGACGTCAGAGACTCCTTGTGATAGGCTCCTTCAGGTGTTGCTAGCCTATCCTCTCTCCTAGGTAGCCAAACCCTCTTTTCTGGCTATTTAGGGTCTCTGTCTCTGGGGAAACTTTAGATAACGAATGCAAGAGCTCAGCCGAGTTCCTCTGCATCTCTCTCTTCACCTTCTGCCAAGGAATCGACTGCTGACCGCGCTGGAAGCCTGCAAAACTGCAACATAGTAGCAAAGACGACTACTGCAACTCTGTAACGCTGATCCTGCCGCCTTCTCGACAGTTTTCCTGCTTGTGCATGCTGTGGGGGTAGTCTGCCTCCTCTCTGCACCAGAAGCTCCGAAGAAATCTCCCGTGGGTCGACGGAATCTTCCCCCTGCAACCGCAGGCACCAAAAAGCTGCATTACCGGTCCCTTGGGTCTCCTCTCAGCACGACGAGCGAGGTCCCTCGAATCCAGCGACTCTGTCCAAGTGACCCCCACAGTCCAGTGACTCTTCAGTCCAAGTTTGGTGGAGGTAAGTCCTTGCCTCACCTCGCTGGGCTGCATTGCTGGGAACCGCGACTTTTGCAGCTACTCCGGCCCCTGTGCACTTTCGGCGGAAATCCTTTGTGCACAGCCAAGCCTGGGTCCACGGCACTCTAACCTGCATTGCACGACGTTCTAAGTTGGTCTCCGGCGACGTGGGACTCCTTTGTGCGACTTCGGGTGAGCCCCGTTTCACGCATCCTCATAGTGCCTGTTTCTGGCACTTCTCTGGGTGCTACCTGATGCTGAGAGGGCTCCTTGTCTTGCTCGACGTCCCCTCTCTCTCCTGGTCCAATTTGCGACCTCCTGGTCCCTCCAGGGCCACAGCAGCATCCAAAAACGCTAACCGCACGATTTGCAGCTAGCAAGGCTTGTTGGCGTTCTTTCGGCGGGAAAACACTTCTGCACGACTCTCCACGGCGAGAGGGATCCGTCCACCAAAGGGGAAGTCTCTAGCCCTTTTCGTTCCTGCAGAAACCTCAGCTTCTTCTGTCCAGTAGAAGCTTCTTTGCACCCGCAGCTGGCATTTCCTGGGCATCTGCCCATCTCCGACTTGCTTGTGACTTTTGGACTTGGTCCCCTTGTTCCACAGGTACCCTAGATTGGAAATCCACAGTTGTTGCATTGTTGGTTTGTGTCTTTCCTGCATTATTCCTCTAACACGACTTCTTTGTCCTTAGGGGAACTTTAGTGCACTTTGCACTCACTTTTCAGGGTCTTGGGGAGGGTTATTTTTCTAACTCTCACTATTTTCTAATAGTCCCAGCGACCCTCTACAAGGTCACATAGGTTTGGGGTCCATTCGTGGTTCACATTCTACTTTTGGAGTATATGGTTTGTGTTGCCCCTATCCCTATGTTTCCCCATTGCATCCTATTGTAACTATACATTGTTTGCACTGTTTTCTAAGACTATACTGCATATTTTTGCTATTGTGTATATATATCTTGTGTATATTTCCTATCCTCTCACTGAGGGTACACTCTAAGATACTTTGGCATATTGTCATAAAAATAAAGTACCTTTATTTTTAGTATAACTGTGTATTGTGTTTTCTTGTGATATTGTGCATATGACACTAAGTGGTACTGTAGTAGCTTCACACGTCTCCTAGTTCAGCCTGAGCTGCTCTGCTAAGCTACCATTATCTATCAGCCTAAGCTGCTAGACACCCTATACACTAATAAGGGATAACTGGGCCTGGTGCAAGGTGCAAGTACCCCTTGGTACTCACTACAAGCCAGTCCAGCCTCCTACATTGGTTGTGCAGCGGTGGGATAAGTGCTTTGAGACTACTTACCACTCTTGTCATTGTACTTTTCATAAGAGAAAAATATACAAAACAAGGTCAGTGTATATACACATAGCCAAAAAGTTTTGCATTTCCTCTTTTCACTCTTTTCTAAGTGCTGAAAAGTACTTCTAACTTTCCAAAAAGTTCTAAAAAGTTGAAAAAGTTTTTTTTCTCTGTCTTTCTAAAAGCTCTGACAAACTTTTTATCTTTTACTATCACTTTAACTCTCTCTAAAAATGTCTGGCACAGGCCAAAATGTTGATCTGTCCAAACTTGCATATGACAACCTTAGCTGGAAAGGAGCAAGGAGTCTCTGTGTAGAGAGAGGTTTGAGTGTAGGGAAGAATCCTTCCTTGGAACTGTTACTTAACATGCTTAGAGAACAGGATAAGGCTAGAAGTGCCCCATCTGTTGAAAAAGTAGCTAATGGTTCACAATCTGATCCAGGGACTCCCCCAGGAAAAGATTCAGGAAAGAAACTTCCTAGCCTGCCCATTACTAGACAGTCTAGCATAGTTGGTAATGATGATGAGCCACACCATACAAATAGTGTTGTCTCACATCATAGCAAAAGCATTTATTCTCACCATACTGGTAGTGATGTTTCTGTTAGCCAAGCTGTTAGGGTGGCTTCTGTAAGGGACAGGTCTCCTTCTGTCCATTCTCACCATACTTCTGTTTCAAGGCATGTCCCTCCCACCCACCCTGATGACAGATTGTTAGAAAGGGAGCTCAATAGATTGAGAGTGGAACAAACCAGACTGAAGCTCAAGAAGCAACAGCTGGATTTGGATAGACAGACTTTAGAAGTAGAGAAGGAGAGACAGAAACTGGGTTTAGAAACCCATGGTGGCAGCAGCAGTATTCCCCATAGTCATCCTGCAAAAGAGCATGATTCAAGGAATCTGCACAAGATAGTTCCCCCTTATAAGGAGGGGGATGACATTAACAAGTGGTTTGCTGCACTTGAGAGGGCCTGTGTTGTACAGGATGTCCCTCAAAGGCAGTGGGCTGCTATCCTATGGCTATCATTTAGTGGAAAAGGTAGGGATAGGCTCCTTACTGTGAAAGAAAATGATGCTAATAATTTCCAAGTTCTTAAGAATGCACTCCTGGATGGTTATGGCTTAACCACTGAACAATACAGGATAAAGTTCAGAGAGACCAAAAAGGAGTCTTCACAAGACTGGGTTGATTTCATTGACCATTCAGTGAAGGCCTTGGAGGGGTGGTTACATGGCAGTAAAGTTACTGATTATGAAAGCCTGTATAACTTGATCCTGAGAGAGCATATTCTTAATAATTGTGTGTCTGATTTGTTGCACCAGTACTTGGTGGACTCTGATCTGACCTCTCCCCAAGAATTGGGAAAGAAGGCAGACAAATGGGTCAGAACAAGGGTGAACAGAAAAGTTCATACAGGGGGTGACAAAGATGGCAACAAAAAGAAGGATGGTAAGTCTTCTGACAAGGGTGGGGACAAATCTAAAAATGAGTCTTCATCAGGCCCACAAAAACACTCTGGTGGGGGTGGTGGGCCCAAATCCTCTTTTAATCAGAACAAGGAAAAGAAACCATGGTGCTATTTATGTAAAATAAAAGGCCATTGGACAACAGATCCCAGTTGTCCAAAGAAAGGCACCAAGCCTCCTACCACTACAACCCCTACTGCTACACCTAGTGTCCCTACTAATAGCAGTGGTGGTGGGAGCAAACCTACTAATAGCCAATCCAAGGGAGTAGCTGGGCTCACTATTGGTAACTTAGTTGGGGTTGGCCTTGTTAGGGAGGCCACAGAGGCTGTGTTAGTCTCTGAGGGGGCTATTGATTTAGCCACCTTAGTTGCTTGTCCCCTTAATATGGATAAGTACAAGCAGCTACCCCTAATAAATGGTGTTGAGGTTCAGGCCTACAGGGACACTGGAGCCAGTGTGACTATGGTCATAGAGAAACTGGTCCACCCTGAACAACACCTACTTGGTCACCAGTACCAAGTAACCGATGCTCACAACAACACACTTAGCCACCCCATGGCTGTTGTAAATCTCAACTGGGGGGGGGTTACTGGTCCAAAGAAAGTTGTGGTAGCTTCAGATTTACCTGTAGACTGTCTATTCGGGAATGATTTGGAGACATCAGCTTGGTCAGATGTGGAGTTGGAGGCCCATGCAGCAATGCTGGGCATCCCAGGGCATATTTTTGCTTTGACAAGGGCTCAGGCCAAAAAGCAAAAAGGACAGGGAAGCTTGGATCCTGGAACAATGGACCAAGTGCTCCCTAAAGCTAGGGCTAGTAGAAGCAAACCACTTCCTACTATTCCTCCCTCTACAGTGGATTCAACTTCTGAGGAAGAAGAATTCCCTCCCTGTGCAGAACCTACACCAGAGGAGCTTCAAGCAGACACTGCTGAGCTTTTGGGTGAAGGGGGGCCTGCCAGAGAGGAGCTGAGTGTGGCACAGCAAACCTGTCCCACATTAGAGGGTCTCAGACAGCAAGCTGTCAAACAGGCTAATGGGGATGTCAGTGACTCTCACAGAGTTTACTGGGAGGACAACCTCTTGTACACTGAGCATAGGGATCCTAAACCTGGAGCTGCCAGGAGATTAGTGATTCCTCAGGAGTACAGAAAGTTCCTCCTAACCCTGGCACATGACATTCCCCTAGCTGGACACCTGGGTCAAATGAAAACTTGGGACAGATTGGTTCCATTGTTTCATTGGCCTAGGATGTCTGAGGACACAAAGGAATTTTGTAAGTCCTGTGAAACCTGTCAAGCCAGTGGCAAGACAGGTGGCACCCCAAAGGCACCCCTTATTCCACTGCCTGTGGTTGGGGTTCCCTTTGAAAGGGTAGGGGTTGACATAGTTGGCCCCCTTGACCCTCCTACTGCTTCAGGCAATAGATTTATCTTGGTGGTAGTGGACCATGCCACAAGATATCCTGAAGCTATTCCTTTAAGGACCACTACAGCACCTGCAGTGGCAAAGGCCCTCCTGGGAATATTTTCCAGGGTGGGCTTCCCAAAGGAAGTAGTATCAGACAGGGGAAGCAATTTCATGTCTGCATACTTAAAGGCCATGTGGAAGGAGTGTGGTGTAACGTACAAGTTCACAACACCCTATCATCCACAAACAAATGGACTGGTGGAGAGATTTAATAAAACTCTCAAAGGCATGATTATGGGTCTCCCTGAAAAACTCCGCAGGAGATGGGATATCCTTCTACCATGCCTCCTTTTTGCCTACAGGGAGGTACCCCAGAAAGGAGTGGGCTTCAGCCCCTTTGAACTTCTTTTTGGACACCCTGTTAGGGGTCCACTCACACTTGTAAAGGAGGGTTGGGAACAACCTTTAAAAGCTCCTAAGCAGGATATTGTGGATTATGTACTTGGCCTCAGATCAAGGATGGCTGAGTACATGAAAAAGGCCAGTAAAAACCTTCAGGCCAGCCAAGAGCTCCAGAAGCAATGGCATGATCAGAAGGCTGTTTTGGTACAGTACCAACCAGGGCAGAAAGTGTGGGTCTTGGAGCCTGTGGCCCCAAGAGCACTCCAAGATAAATGGAGTGGACCCCACACAATTGTTGAAAAGAAGGGAGAAGTCACCTATTTAGTTGACTTAGGCACTGCCAGGAGTCCCCTTAGGGTGCTCCATGTCAACCGCCTGAAACCCTACTATGACAGGGCTGATCTCACCCTGCTCATGGCAACTGATGAGGGACAGGAAGAAGACAGTGATCCTCTACCTGATCTCTTCTCTTCCACAGAACAAGATGCTCTTGTGGAAGGTGTAGTTTTGGCTGATTGTCTTACTGCTGAGCAGAAAGACAATTGCATAAACCTCCTAGATCAATTCTCTGAACTCTTCTCTACTGTGCCAGGTACCACTTCCTGGTGTGAGCACACTATAGATACTGGAGACAGTTTACCTGTCAAAAGTAAAATCTATAGGCAGCCTGACCATGTCAGGGACTGCATAAAGCAAGAGGTCCAGAAAATGTTAGAACTAGGAGTGGTTGAGCACTCTGACAGTCCATGGGCTTCTCCTGTGGTACTGGTACCAAAACCCCATTCCAAAGATGGAAAGAAGGAAATGCGGTTTTGTGTAGACTATAGAGGTCTCAACTTGGTAACCAAAACTGATGCTCACTCTATACCCAGGGCAGATGAGCTCATAGATACACTGGCATCTGCCAAGTATCTAAGCACTTTTGATTTGACTGCAGGGTATTGGCAGATCAAATTGTCAGAAGATGCTAAACCTAAGACTGCATTTTCTACCATTGGAGGACATTACCAGTTTACTGTAATGCCTTTTGGTTTGAAAAATGCACCTGCCACTTTTCAGAGGTTGGTGAACACAGTTCTGCAAGGGCTGGAAGCTTTCAGTGCAGCATATTTGGACGATATAGCTGTCTTTAGCTCCAGCTGGGATGATCACCTGGTCCACCTATAGAAAGTTTTGGAGGCCCTGCAAAAGGCAGGCCTCACTATCAAGGCTTCAAAGTGCCAGATAGGGCAGGGTAAGGTGGTTTATCTGGGACACCTTGTTGATGGGGAACAGATTGCACCACTTCAGGGGAAAATCCAAACAATTATTGATTGGGTTCCCCCTACCACTCAGACTCAGGTGAGAGCCTTCCTAGGCCTCACTGGGTATTACAGGAGGTTCATTAAGAACTATGGCTCCATTGCAGCCCCTCTTAATGACCTCACATCCAAGAAAATGCCTAAAAAGGTATTATGGACAGCAAACTGTCAGAAAGCTTTTGAGGAGCTGAAGCAGGCCATGTGCTCTGCACCTGTCCTGAAAAGCCCTTGTTACTCTAAAAAATTCTATGTCCAAACTGATGCATCTGAATTAGGAGTAGGGGCAGTCCTATCACAACTTAATTCTGAGGGCCAGGATCAACCTGTTGCTTTTATTAGTAGGAGGTTGACCCCTAGAGAAAAGCGTTGGTCTGCCATTGAGAGGGAGGCCTTTGCTGTGGTCTGGGCTCTGAAGAAGTTGAGGCCATACCTGTTTGGCACTCACTTCATTGTTCAGACAGACCACAAACCTCTACTTTGGCTAAAACAAATGAAAGGTGAAAATCCTAAATTGTTGAGGTGGTCCATATCCCTACAGGGAATGGACTATACAGTGGAACACAGACCTGGGAGTAGCCACTCCAATGCAGATGGACTCTCCAGATATTTCCACTTAGACAATGAAGACTCATCAGGTCATGGCTAGTCTTATTGTCCTTCGTTTGGGGGGGGGGGGGGTTGTGTAGGAAAGTACCATCTTGCCTGGCATGTTACCCCCATTTTTCACTGTATATATGTTGTTTTAGTTGTATGTGTCACTGGGACCCTGGTAACCCAGGGCCCCAGTGCTCATAAGTGTGCCTGAATGTGTTACCTGTGTAGTGACTAACTGTCTCACTGAGGCTCTGCTAATCAGAACCTCAGTGGTTATGCTCTCTCATTTCTTTCCAAATTGTCACTAACAGGCTAGTGACCATTTTTACCAATTTACATTGGCTTACTGGAACACCCTTATAATTCCCTAGTATATGGTACTGAGGTACCCAGGGTATTGGGGTTCCAGGAGATCCCTATGGGCTGCAGCATTTCTTTTGCCACCCATAGGGAGCTCTGACAATTCTTACACAGGCCTGCCACTGCAGCCTGAGTGAAATAACGTCCACGTTATTTCACAGCCATTTTACACTGCACTTAAGTAACTTATAAGTCACCTATATGTCTAACCTTTACCTGGTAAAGGTTAGGTGCAAAGTTACTTAGTGTGTGGGCACCCTGGCACTAGCCAAGGTGCCCCCACATTGTTCAGAGCCAATTCCCTGAACTTTGTGAGTGCGGGGACACCATTACACGCGTGCACTACATATAGGTCACTACCTATATGTAGCTTCACAATGGTAACTCCGAATATGGCCATGTAACATGTCTATGATCATGGAATTGCCCCCTCTATGCCATCCTGGCATAGTTGGCACAATCCCATGATCCCAGTGGTCTGTAGCACAGACCCTGGTACTGCCAAACTGCCCTTCCTGGGGTTTCACTGCAGCTGCTGCTGCTGCCAACCCCTCAGACAGGCATCTGCCCTCCTGGGGTCCAGCCAGGCCTGGCCCAGGATGGCAGAACAAAGAACTTCCTCTGAGAGAGGGTGTGACACCCTCTCCCTTTGGAAAATGGTGTGAAGGCAGGGGAGGAGTAGCCTCCCCCAGCCTCTGGAAATGCTTTGTTGGGCACAGAGGTGCCCAATTCTGCATAATCCAGTCTACATCGGTTCAGGGGACCCCTTAGCCCTGCTCTGGCGTGAAACTGGACAAAGCAAAGGGGAGTGACCACTCCCCTGACCTGCACCTCCCCTGGGAGGTGTCCAGAGCTCCTCCAGTGTGCTCCAGACCTCTGCCATCTTGGAAACAGAGGTGCTGCTGGCACACTGGACTGCTCTGAGTGGCCAGTGCCACCAGGTGACGTCAGAGACTCCTTGTGATAGGCTCCTTCAGGTGTTGCTAGCCTATCCTCTCTCCTAGGTAGCCAAACCCTCTTTTCTGGCTATTTAGGGTCTCTGTCTCTGGGGAAACTTTAGATAACGAATGCAAGAGCTCAGCCGAGTTCCTCTGCATCTCTCTCTTCACCTTCTGCCAAGGAATCGACTGCTGACCGCGCTGGAAGCCTGCAAAACTGCAACATAGTAGCAAAGACGACTACTGCAACTCTGTAACGCTGATCCTGCCGCCTTCTCGACAGTTTTCCTGCTTGTGCATGCTGTGGGGGTAGTCTGCCTCCTCTCTGCACCAGAAGCTCCGAAGAAATCTCCCGTGGGTCGACGGAATCTTCCCCCTGCAACCGCAGGCACCAAAAAGCTGCATTACCGGTCCCTTGGGTCTCCTCTCAGCACGACGAGCGAGGTCCCTCGAATCCAGCGACTCTGTCCAAGTGACCCCCACAGTCCAGTGACTCTTCAGTCCAAGTTTGGTGGAGGTAAGTCCTTGCCTCACCTCGCTGGGCTGCATTGCTGGGAACCGCGACTTTTGCAGCTACTCCGGCCCCTGTGCACTTTCGGCGGAAATCCTTTGTGCACAGCCAAGCCTGGGTCCACGGCACTCTAACCTGCATTGCACGACGTTCTAAGTTGGTCTCCGGCGACGTGGGACTCCTTTGTGCGACTTCGGGTGAGCCCCGTTTCACGCATCCTCATAGTGCCTGTTTCTGGCACTTCTCTGGGTGCTACCTGATGCTGAGAGGGCTCCTTGTCTTGCTCGACGTCCCCTCTCTCTCCTGGTCCAATTTGCGACCTCCTGGTCCCTCCAGGGCCACAGCAGCATCCAAAAACGCTAACCGCACGATTTGCAGCTAGCAAGGCTTGTTGGCGTTCTTTCGGCGGGAAAACACTTCTGCACGACTCTCCACGGCGAGAGGGATCCGTCCACCAAAGGGGAAGTCTCTAGCCCTTTTCGTTCCTGCAGAAACCTCAGCTTCTTCTGTCCAGTAGAAGCTTCTTTGCACCCGCAGCTGGCATTTCCTGGGCATCTGCCCATCTCCGACTTGCTTGTGACTTTTGGACTTGGTCCCCTTGTTCCACAGGTACCCTAGATTGGAAATCCACAGTTGTTGCATTGTTGGTTTGTGTCTTTCCTGCATTATTCCTCTAACACGACTTCTTTGTCCTTAGGGGAACTTTAGTGCACTTTGCACTCACTTTTCAGGGTCTTGGGGAGGGTTATTTTTCTAACTCTCACTATTTTCTAATAGTCCCAGCGACCCTCTACAAGGTCACATAGGTTTGGGGTCCATTCGTGGTTCACATTCTACTTTTGGAGTATATGGTTTGTGTTGCCCCTATCCCTATGTTTCCCCATTGCATCCTATTGTAACTATACATTGTTTGCACTGTTTTCTAAGACTATACTGCATATTTTTGCTATTGTGTATATATATCTTGTGTATATTTCCTATCCTCTCACTGAGGGTACACTCTAAGATACTTTGGCATATTGTCATAAAAATAAAGTACCTTTATTTTTAGTATAACTGTGTATTGTGTTTTCTTGTGATATTGTGCATATGACACTAAGTGGTACTGTAGTAGCTTCACACGTCTCCTAGTTCAGCCTGAGCTGCTCTGCTAAGCTACCATTATCTATCAGCCTAAGCTGCTAGACACCCTATACACTAATAAGGGATAACTGGGCCTGGTGCAAGGTGCAAGTACCCCTTGGTACTCACTACAAGCCAGTCCAGCCTCCTACATTGGTTGTGCAGCGGTGGGATAAGTGCTTTGAGACTACTTACCACTCTTGTCATTGTACTTTTCATAAGAGAAAAATATACAAAACAAGGTCAGTGTATATACACATAGCCAAAAAGTTTTGCATTTCCTCTTTTCACTCTTTTCTAAGTGCTGAAAAGTACTTCTAACTTTCCAAAAAGTTCTAAAAAGTTGAAAAAGTTTTTTTTCTCTGTCTTTCTAAAAGCTCTGACAAACTTTTTATCTTTTACTATCACTTTAACTCTCTCTAAAAATGTCTGGCACAGGCCAAAATGTTGATCTGTCCAAACTTGCATATGACAACCTTAGCTGGAAAGGAGCAAGGAGTCTCTGTGTAGAGAGAGGTTTGAGTGTAGGGAAGAATCCTTCCTTGGAACTGTTACTTAACATGCTTAGAGAACAGGATAAGGCTAGAAGTGCCCCATCTGTTGAAAAAGTAGCTAATGGTTCACAATCTGATCCAGGGACTCCCCCAGGAAAAGATTCAGGAAAGAAACTTCCTAGCCTGCCCATTACTAGACAGTCTAGCATAGTTGGTAATGATGATGAGCCACACCATACAAATAGTGTTGTCTCACATCATAGCAAAAGCATTTATTCTCACCATACTGGTAGTGATGTTTCTGTTAGCCAAGCTGTTAGGGTGGCTTCTGTAAGGGACAGGTCTCCTTCTGTCCATTCTCACCATACTTCTGTTTCAAGGCATGTCCCTCCCACCCACCCTGATGACAGATTGTTAGAAAGGGAGCTCAATAGATTGAGAGTGGAACAAACCAGACTGAAGCTCAAGAAGCAACAGCTGGATTTGGATAGACAGACTTTAGAAGTAGAGAAGGAGAGACAGAAACTGGGTTTAGAAACCCATGGTGGCAGCAGCAGTATTCCCCATAGTCATCCTGCAAAAGAGCATGATTCAAGGAATCTGCACAAGATAGTTCCCCCTTATAAGGAGGGGGATGACATTAACAAGTGGTTTGCTGCACTTGAGAGGGCCTGTGTTGTACAGGATGTCCCTCAAAGGCAGTGGGCTGCTATCCTATGGCTATCATTTAGTGGAAAAGGTAGGGATAGGCTCCTTACTGTGAAAGAAAATGATGCTAATAATTTCCAAGTTCTTAAGAATGCACTCCTGGATGGTTATGGCTTAACCACTGAACAATACAGGATAAAGTTCAGAGAGACCAAAAAGGAGTCTTCACAAGACTGGGTTGATTTCATTGACCATTCAGTGAAGGCCTTGGAGGGGTGGTTACATGGCAGTAAAGTTACTGATTATGACAGCCTGTATAACTTGATCCTGAGAGAGCATATTCTTAATAATTGTGTGTCTGATTTGTTGCACCAGTACTTGGTGGACTCTGATCTGACCTCTCCCCAAGAATTGGGAAAGAAGGCAGACAAATGGGTCAGAACAAGGGTGAACAGAAAAGTTCATACAGGGGGTGACAAAGATGGCAACAAAAAGAAGGATGGTAAGTCTTCTGACAAGGGTGGGGACAAATCTAAAAATGAGTCTTCATCAGGCCCACAAAAACACTCTGGTGGGGGTGGTGGGCCCAAATCCTCTTTTAATCAGAACAAGGAAAAGAAACCATGGTGCTATTTATGTAAAATAAAAGGCCATTGGACAACAGATCCCAGTTGTCCAAAGAAAGGCACCAAGCCTCCTACCACTACAACCCCTACTGCTACACCTAGTGTCCCTACTAATAGCAGTGGTGGTGGGAGCAAACCTACTAATAGCCAATCCAAGGGAGTAGCTGGGCTCACTATTGGTAACTTAGTTGGGGTTGGCCTTGTTAGGGAGGCCACAGAGGCTGTGTTAGTCTCTGAGGGGGCTATTGATTTAGCCACCTTAGTTGCTTGTCCCCTTAATATGGATAAGTACAAGCAGCTACCCCTAATAAATGGTGTTGAGGTTCAGGCCTACAGGGACACTGGAGCCAGTGTGACTATGGTCATAGAGAAACTGGTCCACCCTGAACAACACCTACTTGGTCACCAGTACCAAGTAACCGATGCTCACAACAACACACTTAGCCACCCCATGGCTGTTGTAAATCTCAACTGGGGGGGGGGTTACTGGTCCAAAGAAAGTTGTGGTAGCTTCAGATTTACCTGTAGACTGTCTATTCGGGAATGATTTGGAGACATCAGCTTGGTCAGATGTGGAGTTGGAGGCCCATGCAGCAATGCTGGGCATCCCAGGGCATATTTTTGCTTTGACAAGGGCTCAGGCCAAAAAGCAAAAAGGACAGGGAAGCTTGGATCCTGGAACAATGGACCAAGTGCTCCCTAAAGCTAGGGCTAGTAGAAGCAAACCACTTCCTACTATTCCTCCCTCTACAGTGGATTCAACTTCTGAGGAAGAAGAATTCCCTCCCTGTGCAGAACCTACACCAGAGGAGCTTCAAGCAGACACTGCTGAGCTTTTGGGTGAAGGGGGGCCTGCCAGAGAGGAGCTGAGTGTGGCACAGCAAACCTGTCCCACATTAGAGGGTCTCAGACAGCAAGCTGTCAAACAGGCTAATGGGGATGTCAGTGACTCTCACAGAGTTTACTGGGAGGACAACCTCTTGTACACTGAGCATAGGGATCCTAAACCTGGAGCTGCCAGGAGATTAGTGATTCCTCAGGAGTACAGAAAGTTCCTCCTAACCCTGGCACATGACATTCCCCTAGCTGGACACCTGGGTCAAATGAAAACTTGGGACAGATTGGTTCCATTGTTTCATTGGCCTAGGATGTCTGAGGACACAAAGGAATTTTGTAAGTCCTGTGAAACCTGTCAAGCCAGTGGCAAGACAGGTGGCACCCCAAAGGCACCCCTTATTCCACTGCCTGTGGTTGGGGTTCCCTTTGAAAGGGTAGGGGTTGACATAGTTGGCCCCCTTGACCCTCCTACTGCTTCAGGCAATAGATTTATCTTGGTGGTAGTGGACCATGCCACAAGATATCCTGAAGCTATTCCTTTAAGGACCACTACAGCACCTGCAGTGGCAAAGGCCCTCCTGGGAATATTTTCCAGGGTGGGCTTCCCAAAGGAAGTAGTATCAGACAGGGGAAGCAATTTCATGTCTGCATACTTAAAGGCCATGTGGAAGGAGTGTGGTGTAACATACAAGTTCACAACACCCTATCATCCACAAACAAATGGACTGGTGGAGAGATTTAATAAAACTCTCAAAGGCATGATTATGGGTCTCCCTGAAAAACTCCGCAGGAGATGGGATATCCTTCTACCATGCCTCCTTTTTGCCTACAGGGAGGTACCCCAGAAAGGAGTGGGCTTCAGCCCCTTTGAACTTCTTTTTGGACACCCTGTTAGGGGTCCACTCACACTTGTAAAGGAGGGTTGGGAACAACCTTTAAAAGCTCCTAAGCAGGATATTGTGGATTATGTACTTGGCCTCAGATCAAGGATGGCTGAGTACATGAAAAAGGCCAGTAAAAACCTTCAGGCCAGCCAAGAGCTCCAGAAGCAATGGCATGATCAGAAGGCTGTTTTGGTTCAGTACCAACCAGGGCAGAAAGTGTGGGTCTTGGAGCCTGTGGCCCCAAGAGCACTCCAAGATAAATGGAGTGGACCCCACACAATTGTTGAAAAGAAGGGAGAAGTCACCTATTTAGTTGACTTAGGCACTGCCAGGAGTCCCCTTAGGTTGCTCCATGTCAACCGCCTGAAACCCTACTATGACAGGGCTGATCTCACCCTGCTCATGGCAACTGATGAGGGACAGGAAGAAGACAGTGATCCTCTACCTGATCTCTTCTCTTCCACAGAACAAGATGCTCTTGTGGAAGGTGTAGTTTTGGCTGATTGTCTTACTGCTGAGCAGAAAGACAATTGCATAAACCTCCTAGATCAATTCTCTGAACTCTTCTCTACTGTGCCAGGTACCACTTCCTGGTGTGAGCACACTATAGATACTGGAGACAGTTTACCTGTCAAAAGTAAAATCTATAGGCAGCCTGACCATGTCAGGGACTGCATAAAGCAAGAGGTCCAGAAAATGTTAGAACTAGGAGTGGTTGAGCACTCTGACAGTCCATGGGCTTCTCCTGTGGTACTGGTACCAAAACCCCATTCCAAAGATGGAAAGAAGGAAATGCGGTTTTGTGTAGACTATAGAGGTCTCAACTTGGTAACCAAAACTGATGCTCACCCTATACCCAGGGCAGATGAGCTCATAGATACACTGGCATCTGCCAAGTATCTAAGCACTTTTGATTTGACTGCAGGGTATTGGCAGATCAAATTGTCAGAAGATGCTAAACCTAAGACTGCATTTTCCACCATTGGAGGACATTACCAGTTTACTGTAATGCCTTTTGGTTTGAAAAATGCACCTGCCACTTTTCAGAGGTTGGTGAACACAGTCCTGCAAGGGCTGGAAGCTTTCAGTGCAGCATATTTGGACGATATAGCTGTCTTTAGCTCCAGCTGGGATGATCACCTGGTCCACCTATAGAAAGTTTTGGAGGCCCTGCAAAAGGCAGGCCTCACTATCAAGGCTTCAAAGTGCCAGATAGGGCAGGGTAAGGTGGTTTATCTGGGACACCTTGTTGGTGGGGAACAGATTGCACCACTTCAGGGGAAAATCCAAACAATTATTGATTGGGTTCCCCCTACCACTCAGACTCAGGTGAGAGCCTTCCTAGGCCTCACTGGGTATTACAGGAGGTTCATTAAGAACTATGGCTCCATTGCAGCCCCTCTTAATGACCTCACATCCAAGAAAATGCCTAAAAAGGTATTATGGACAGCAAACTGTCAGAAAGCTTTTGAGGAGCTGAAGCAGGCCATGTGCTCTGCACCTGTCCTGAAAAGCCCTTGTTACTCTAAAAAATTCTATGTCCAAACTGATGCATCTGAATTAGGAGTAGGGGCAGTCCTATCACAACTTAATTCTGAGGGCCAGGATCAACCTGTTGCTTTTATTAGTAGGAGGTTGACCCCTAGAGAAAAGCGTTGGTCTGCCATTGAGAGGGAGGCCTTTGCTGTGGTCTGGGCTCTGAAGAAGTTGAGGCCATACCTGTTTGGCACTCACTTCATTGTTCAGACAGACCACAAACCTCTACTTTGGCTAAAACAAATGAAAGGTGAAAATCCTAAATTGTTGAGGTGGTCCATATCCCTACAGGGAATGGACTATACAGTGGAACACAGACCTGGGAGTAGCCACTCCAATGCAGATGGACTCTCCAGATATTTCCACTTAGACAATGAAGACTCATCAGGTCATGGCTAGTCTTATTGTCCTTCGTTTGGGGGGGGTTGTGTAGGAAAGTACCATCTTGCCTGGCATGTTACCCCCATTTTTCACTGTATATATGTTGTTTTAGTTGTATGTGTCACTGGGACCCTGGTAACCCAGGGCCCCAGTGCTCATAAGTGTGCCTGAATGTGTTACCTGTGTAGTGACTAACTGTCTCACTGAGGCTCTGCTAATCAGAACCTCAGTGGTTATGCTCTCTCATTTCTTTCCAAATTGTCACTAACAGGCTAGTGACCATTTTTACCAATTTGCATTGGCTTACTGGAACACCCTTATAATTCCCTAGTATATGGTACTGAGGTACCCAGGGTATTGGGGTTCCAGGAGATCCCTATGGGCTGCAGCATTTCTTTTGCCACCCATAGGGAGCTCTGACAATTCTTACACAGGCCTGCCACTGCAGCCTGAGTGAAATAACGTCCACGTTATTTCACAGCCATTTTACACTGCACTTAAGTAACTTATAAGTCACCTATATGTCTAACCTTTACCTGGTAAAGGTTAGGTGCAAAGTTACTTAGTGTGTGGGCACCCTGGCACTAGCCAAGGTGCCCCCACATTGTTCAGAGCCAATTCCCTGAACTTTGTGAGTGCGGGGACACCATTACACGCGTGCACTACATATAGGTCACTACCTATATGTAGCTTCACAATGGAAACTCCGAATATGGCCATGTAACATGTCTATGATCATGGAATTGCCCCCTCTATGCCATCCTGGCATAGTTGGCACAATCCCATGATCCCAGTGGTCTGTAGCACAGACCCTGGTACTGCCAAACTGCCCTTCCTGGGGTTTCACTGCAGCTGCTGCTGCTGCCAACCCCTCAGACAGGCATCTGCCCTCCTGGGGTCCAGCCAGGCCTGGCCCAGGATGGCAGAACAAAGAACTTCCTCTGAGAGAGGGTGTGACACCCTCTCCCTTTGGAAAATGGTGTAAAGGCAGGGGAGGAGTAGCCTCCCCCAGCCTCTGGAAATGCTTTGTTGGGCACAGAGGTGCCCAATTCTGCATAAGCCAGTCTACACCGGTTCAGGGGACCCCTTAGCCCTGCTCTGGCGCGAAACTGGACAATGGAAAGGGGAGTGACCACTCCCCTGACCTGCACCTCCCCTGGGAGGTGTCCAGAGCTCCTCCAGTGTGCTCCAGACCTCTGCCATCTTGGAAACAGAGGTGCTGCTGGCACACTGGACTGCTCTGAGTGGCCAGTGCCACCAGGTGACGTCAGAGACTCCTTGTGATAGGCTCCTTCAGGTGTTGCTAGCCTATCCTCTCTCCTAGGTAGCCAAACCCTCTTTTCTGGCTATTTAGGGTCTCTGTCTCTGGGAAAACTTTAGATAACGAATGCAAGAGCTCAGCCGAGTTCCTCTGCATCTCTCTCTTCACCTTCTGCCAAGGAATCGACTGCTGACCGCGCTGGAAGCCTGCAAAACTGCAACATAGTAGCAAAGACGACTACTGCAACTCTGTAACGCTGATCCTGCCGCCTTCTCGACTGTTTTCCTGCTTGTGCATGCTGTGGGGGTAGTCTGCGTCCTCTCTGCACCAGAAGCTCCGAAGAAATCTCCCGTGGGTTGACGGAATCTTCCCCCTGCAACCGCAGGCACCAAAAAGCTGCATTACCGGTCCCTTGGCTCTCCTCTCAGCACGACGAGCGAGGTCCCTCGAATCCTGCGACTCTGTCCAAGTGACCCCCACAGTCCAGTGACTCTTCAGTCCAAGTTTGGTGGAGGTAAGTCCTTGCCTCACCTCGCTGGGCTGCATTGCTGGGAACCGCGACTTTTGCAGCTACTCCGGCCCCTGTACACTTCCGGCGGAAATCCTTTGTGCACAGCCAAGCCTGGGTCCACGGCACTCTAACCTGCATTGCACAACGTTCTAAGTTGGTCTCCGGCGATGTGGGACTCCTTTGTGCGACTTCGGGTGAGCACCGTTTCACGCATCCTCGTAGTGCCTGTTTCTGGCACTTCTCCGGGTGCTACCTGCTGCTGAGAGGGCTCCTTGTCTTGCTCGACGTCCCCTCTCTCTCCTGGTCATATTTGCGACCTCCTGGTCCCTCCAGGGCCACAGCAGCGTCCAAAAACGCTAACCGCACGATTTGCAGCTAGCAAGGCTTGTTAGCATTCTTTCGGCGGGAAAACACTTCTGCACGACTCTCCACGGCAAGAGGGATCCGTCCACCAAAGGGGAAGTCTCTAGCCCTTTTCGTTCCTGCAGAAACCTCAGCTTCTTCTGTCCAGTAGAAGCTTCTTTGCACCCGCAGCTGGCATTTCCTGGGCATCTGCCCCTCTCCGACTTGCTTGTGACTTTTGGACTTGGTCCCCTTGTTCCACAGGTACCCTAGATTGGAAATCCACAGTTGTTGCATTGTTGGTTTGTGTCTTTCCTGCATTATTCCTCTAACACGACTTCTTTGTCCTTAGGGGAACTTTAGTGCACTTTGCACTCACTTTTCAGGGTCTTGGGGAGGGTTATTTTTCTAACTCTCACTATTTTCTAATAGTCCCAGCGACCCTCTACAAGGTCACATAGGTTTTGGGTCCATTCGTGGTTCACATTCCACTTTTGGAGTATATGGTTTGTGTTGCCCCTATCCCTATGTTTCCCCATTGCATCCTATTGTAACTATACATTGTTTGCACTGTTTTCTAAGACTATACTGCATATTTTTGCTATTGTGTATATATATCTTGTGTATATTTCCTATCCTATCACTGAGGGTACACTCTAAGATACTTTGGCATATTGTCATAAAAATAAAGTACCTTTATTTTTAGTATAACTGTGTATTGTGTTTTCTTGTGATATTGTGCATATGACACTAAGTGGTACTGTAGTAGCTTCACACGTCTCCTAGTTCAGCCTGAGCTGCTCTGCTAAGCTACCATTATCTATCAGCCTAAGCTGCTAGACACCCTATACACTAATAAGGGATAACTGGGCCTGGTACAAGGTGCAAGTACCCCTGGGTACTCACTACAAGCCAGTCCAGCCTCCTACATTGGTTGTGCAGCGGTGGGATAAGTGCTTTGAGACTACTTACCACTCTTGTCATTGTACTTTTCATAAGAGAAAAATATACAAAACAAGGTCAGTGTATATACACATAGCCAAAAAGTTTTGCATTTCCTCTTTTCACTCTTTTCTAAGTGCTGAAAAGTACTTCTAACTTTCCAAAAAGTTCTAAAAAGTTTAAAAAGTTTTTTTTCTCTGTCTTTCTAAAAGCTCTGACAAACTTTTTATCTTTTACTATCACTTTAACTCTCTCTAAAAATGTCTGGCACAGGCCAAAATGTTGATCTGTCCAAACTTGCATATGACCACCTTAGCTGGAAAGGAGCAAGGAGTCTCTGTGTAGAGAGAGGTTTGAGTGTAGGGAAGAATCCTTCCTTGGAACTGTTACTTAACATGCTTAGAGAACAGGATAAGGCTAGAAGTGCCCCATCTGTTGAAAAAGTAGCTAATGGTTCACAATCTGATCCAGGGACTCCCCCAGGAAAAGATTCAGGAAAGAAACTTCCTAGCCTGCCCATTACTAGACAGTCTAGCATAGTTGGTAATGATGATGAGCCACACCATACAAATAGCGTTGTCTCACATCATAGCAAAAGCATTTATTCTCACCATACTGGTAGTGATGTTTCTGTTAGCCAAGCTGTTAGGGTGGCTTCTGTAAGGGACAGGTCTCCTTCTGTCCATTCTCACCATACTTCTGTTTCAAGGCATGTCCCTCCCACCCACCCTGATGACAGACTGTTAGAAAGGGAGCTCAATAGATTGAGAGTGGAACAAACCAGACTGAAGCTCAAGAAGCAACAGCTGGATTTGGATAGACAGACTTTAGAAGTAGAGAAGGAGAGATAGAAACTGGGTTTAGAAACCCATGGTGGCAGCAGCAGTATTCCCCATAGTCATCCTGCAAAAGAGCATGATTCAAGGAATCTGCACAAGATAGTTCCCCCTTATAAGGAGGGGGATGACATTAACAAGTGGTTTGCTGCACTTGAGAGGGCCTGTGTTGTACAGGATGTCCCTCAAAGGCAGTGGGCTGCTATCCTATGGCTATCATTTAGTGGAAAAGGTAGGGATAGGCTCCTTACTGTGAAAGAAAATGATGCTAATAATTTCCAAGTTCTTAAGAATGCACTCCTGGATGGTTATGGCTTAACCACTGAACAATACAGGATAAAGTTCAGAGAGACCAAAAAGGAGTCTTCACAAGACTGGGTTGATTTAATTGACCATTCAGTGAAGGCCTTGGAGGGGTGGTTACATGGCAGTAAAGTTACTGATTATGACAGCCTGTATAACTTGATCCTGAGAGAGCATATTCTTAATAATTGTGTGTCTGATTTGTTGCACCAGTACTTGGTGGACTCTGATCTGACCTCTCCCCAAGAATTGGGAAAGAAGGCAGACAAATGGGTCAGAACAAGGGTGAACAGAAAAGTTCATACAGGGGGTGACAAAGATGGCAACAAAAAGAAGGATGGTAAGTCTTCTGACATGGGTGGGGACAAATCTAAAAATGAGTCTTCATCAGGCCCACAAAAACACTCTGGTGGGGGCGGTGGGCCCAAATCCTCTTTTAATCAGAACAAGGAAAAGAAACCATGGTGCTATTTATGTAAAATAAAAGGCCATTGGACAACAGATCCCAGTTGTCCAAAGAAAGGCACCAAGCCTCCTACCACTACAACCCCTACTGCTACACCTAGTGTCCCTACTAATAGCAGTGGTGGTGGGAGCAAACCTACTAATAGCCAATCCAAGGGAGTAGCTGGGCTCACTATTGGTAACTTAGTTGGGGTTGGCCTTGTTAGGGAGGCCACAGAGGCTGTGTTAGTCTCTGAGGGGGCTATTGATTTAGCCACCTTAGTTGCTTGTCCCCTTAATATGGATAAGTACAAGCAGCTACCCCTAATAAATGGTGTTGAGGTTCAGGCCTACAGGGACACTGGAGCCAGTGTGACTATGGTCATAGAGAAACTGGTCCACCCTGAACAACACCTACTTGGTCACCAGTACCAAGTAACCGATGCTCACAACAACACACTTAGCCACCCCATGGCTGTTGTAAATCTCAACTGGGGGGGGGGTTACTGGTCCAAAGAAAGTTGTGGTAGCTTCAGATTTACCTGTAGACTGTCTATTAGGGAATGATTTGGAGACATCAGCTTGTTCAGATGTGGAGTTGGAGGCCCATGCAGCAATGCTGGGCATCCCAGGGCATATTTTTGCTTTGACAAGGGCTCAGGCCAAAAAGCAAAAAGGACAGGGAAGCTTGGATCCTGGAACAATGGACCAAGTGCTCCCTAAAGCTAGGGCTAGTAGAAGCAAACCACTTCCTACTATCCCTCCCTCTACAGTGGATTCAACTTCTGAGGAAGAAGAATTCCCTCCCTGTGCAGAACCTACACCAGAGGAGCTTCAAGCAGACACTGCTGAGCTTTTGGGTGAAGGGGGGCCTGCCAGAGAGGAGCTGAGTGTGGCACAGCAAACCTGTCCCACATTAGAGGGTCTCAGACAGCAAGCTGTCAAACAGGCTAATGGGGATGTCAGTGACTCTCACAGAGTTTACTGGGAGGACAACCTCTTGTACACTGAGCATAGGGATCCTAAACCTGGAGCTGCCAGGAGATTAGTGATTCCTCAGGAGTACAGAAAGTTCCTCCTAACCCTGGCACATGACATTCCCCTAGCTGGACACCTGGGTCAAATGAAAACTTGGGACAGATTGGTTCCATTGTTTCATTGGCCTAGGATGTCTGAGGACACAAAGGAATTTTGTAAGTCCTGTGAAACCTGTCAAGCCAGTGGCAAGACAGGTGGCACCCCAAAGGCACCCCTTATTCCACTGCCTGTGGTTGGGGTTCCCTTTGAAAGGGTAGGGGTTGACATAGTTGGCCCCCTTGACCCTCCTACTGCTTCAGGCAATAGATTTATCTTGGTGGTAGTGGACCATGCCACAAGATATCCTGAAGCTATTCCTTTAAGGACCACTACAGCACCTGCAGTGGCAAAGGCCCTCCTGGGAATATTTTCCAGGGTGGGCTTCCCAAAGGAAGTAGTATCAGACAGGGGAAGCAATTTCATGTCTGCATACTTAAAGGCCATGTGGAAGGAGTGTGGTGTAACGTACAAGTTCACAACACCCTATCATCCACAAACAAATGGACTGGTGGAGAGATTTAATAAAACTCTCAAAGGCATGATTATGGGTCTCCCTGAAAAACTCAGCAGGAGATGGGATATCCTTCTACCATGCCTCCTTTTTGCCTACAGGAAGGTACCCCAGAAAGGAGTGGGCTTCAGCCCCTTTGAACTTCTTTTTGGACACCCTGTTAGGGGTCCACTCACACTTGTAAAGGAGGGTTGGGAACAACCTTTAAAAGCTCCTAAGCAGGATAATGTGGATTATGTACTTGGCCTCAGATCAAGGATGGCTGAGTACATGAAAAAGGCCAGTAAAAACCTTCAGGCCAGCCAAGAGCTCCAGAAGCAATGGCATGATCAGAAGGCTGTTTTGGTTCAGTACCAACCAGGGCAGAAAGTGTGGGTCTTGGAGCCTGTGGCCCCAAGAGCACTCCAAGATAAATGGAGTGGACCCCACACAATTGTTGAAAAGAAGGGAGAAGTCACCTATTTAGTTGACTTAGGCACTGCCAGGAGTCCCCTTAGGGTGCTCCATGTCAACCGCCTGAAACCCTACTATGACAGGGCTGATCTCACCCTGCTCATGGCAACTGATGAGGGAGAGGAAGAAGACAGTGATCCTCTACCTGACCTCTTCTCTTCCACAGAACAAGATGCTCTTGTGGAAGGTGTAGTTTTGGCTGATTGTCTTACTGCTGAGCAGAAAGACAATTGCATAAACCTCCTAGATCAATTCTCTGAACTCTTCTCTACTGTGCCAGGTACCACTTCCTGGTGTGAGCACACTATAGATACTGGAGACAGTTTACCTGTCAAAAGTAAAATCTATAGGCAGCCTGACCATGTCAGGGACTGCATAAAGCAAGAGGTCCAGAAAATGTTAGAACTAGGAGTGGTTGAGCACTCTGACAGTCCATGGGCTTCTCCTGTGGTACTGGTACCAAAACCCCATTCCAAAGATGGAAAGAAGGAAATGCGGTTTTGTGTAGACTATAGAGGTCTCAACTTGGTAACCAAAACTGATGCTCACCCTATACCCAGGGCAGATGAGCTCATAGATACACTGGCATCTGCCAAGTATCTAAGCACTTTTGATTTGACTGCAGGGTATTGGCAGATCAAATTGTCAGAAGATGCTAAACCTAAGACTGCATTTTCCACCATTGGAGGACATTACCAGTTTACTGTAATGCCTTTTGGTTTGAAAAATGCACCTGCCACTTTTCAGAGGTTGGTGAACACAGTCCTGCAAGGGCTGGAAGCTTTCAGTGCAGCATATTTGGACGATATAGCTGTCTTTAGCTCCAGCTGGGATGATCACCTGGTCCACCTATAGAAAGTTTTGGAGGCCCTGCAAAAGGCAGGCCTCACTATCAAGGCTTCAAAGTGCCAGATAGGGCAGGGTAAGGTGGTTTATCTGGGACACCTTGTTGGTGGGGAACAGATTGCACCACTTCAGGGGAAAATCCAAACAATTATTGATTGGGTTCCCCCTACCACTCAGACTCAGGTGAGAGCCTTCCTAGGCCTCACTGGATATTACAGGAGGTTCATTAAGAACTATGGCTCCATTGCAGCCCCTCTTAATGACCTCACATCCAAGAAAATGCCTAAAAAGGTATTATGGACAGCAAACTGTCAGAAAGCTTTTGAGGAGCTGAAGCAGGCCATGTGCTCTGCACCTGTCCTGAAAAGCCCTTGTTACTCTAAAAAATTCTATGTCCAAACTGATGCATCTGAATTAGGAGTAGGGGCAGTCCTATCACAACTTAATTCTGAGGGCCAGGATCAACCTGTTGCTTTTATTAGTAGGAGGTTGACCCCTAGAGAAAAGCGTTGGTCTGCCATTGAGAGGGAGGCCTTTGCTGTGGTCTGGGCTCTGAAGAAGTTGAGGCCATACCTGTTTGGCACTCACTTCATTGTTCAGACAGACCACAAACCTCTACTTTGGCTAAAACAAATGAAAGGAGAAAATCCTAAATTGTTGAGGTGGTCCATATCCCTACAGGGAATGGACTATACAGTGGAACACAGACCTGGGAGTAGCCACTCCAATGCAGATGGACTCTCCAGATATTTCCACTTAGACAATGAAGACTCATCAGGTCATGGCTAGTCTTATTGTCCTTCGTTTGGGGGGGGTTGTGTAGGAAAGTACCATCTTGCCTGGCATGTTACCCCCATTTTTCACTGTATATATGTTGTTTTAGTTGTATGTGTCACTGGGACCCTGGTAACCCAGGGCCCCAGTGCTCATAAGTGTGCCTGAATGTGTTACCTGTGTAGTGACTAACTGTCTCACTGAGGCTCTGCTAATCAGAACCTCAGTGGTTATGCTCTCTCATTTCTTTCCAAATTGTCACTAACAGGCTAGTGACCATTTTTACCAATTTACATTGGCTTACTGGAACACCCTTATAATTCCCTAGTATATGGTACTGAGGTACCCAGGGTATTGGGGTTCCAGGAGATCCCTATGGGCTGCAGCATTTATTTTGCCACCCATAGGGAGCTCTGACAATTCTTACACAGGCCTGCCACTGCAGCGTGAGTGAAATAACGTCCACGTTATTTCACAGCCATTTTACACTGCACTTAAGTAACTTATAAGTCACCTATATGTCTAACCTTTACCTGGTAAAGGTTAGGTGCAAAGTTACTTAGTGTGTGGGCACCCTGGCACTAGCCAAGGTGCCCCCACATTGTTCAGAGCCAATTCCCTGAACTTTGTGAGTGCGGGGACACCATTACACGCGTGCACTACATATAGGTCACTACCTATATGTAGCTTCACAATGGTAACTCCGAATATGGCCATGTAACATGTCTATGATCATGGAATTGCCCCCTCTATGCCATCCTGGCATAGTTGGCACAATCCCATGATCCCAGTGGTCTGTAGCACAGACCCTGGTACTGCCAAACTGCCCTTCCTGGGGTTTCACTGCAGCTGCTGCTGCTGCCAACCCCTCAGACAGGCATCTGCCCTCCTGGGGTCCAGCCAGGCCTGGCCCAGGATGGCAGAACAAAGAACTTCCTCTGAGAGAGGGTGTGACACCCTCTCCCTTTGGAAAATGGTGTGAAGGCAGGGGAGGAGTAGCCTCCCCCAGCCTCTGGAAATGCTTTGTTGGGCACAGATGTGCCCAATTCTGCATAAGCCAGTCTACACCGGTTCAGGGACCCCTTAGCCCCTGCTCTGGCGCGAAACTGGACAAAGGAAAGGGGAGTGACCACTCCCCTGACCTGCACCTCCCCTGGGAGGTGTCCAGAGCTCCTCCAGTGTGCTCCAGACCTCTGCCATCTTGGAAACAGAGGTGCTGCTGGCACACTGGACTGCTCTGAGTGGCCAGTGCCACCAGGTGACGTCAGAGACTCCTTGTGATAGGCTCCTTCAGGTGTTGCTAGCCTATCCTCTCTCCTAGGTAGCCAAACCCTCTTTTCTGGCTATTTAGGGTCTCTGTCTCTGGGGAAACTTTAGATAACGAATGCAAGAGCTCAGCCGAGTTCCTCTGCATCTCTCTCTTCACCTTCTGCCAAGGAATCGACTGCTGACCGCGCTGGAAGCCTGCAAAACTGCAACATAGTAGCAAAGACGACTACTGCAACTCTGTAACGCTGATCCTGCCGCCTTCTCGACTGTTTTCCTGCTTGTGCATGCTGTGGGGGTAGTCTGCCTCCTCTCTGCACCAGAAGCTCCGAAGAAATCTCCCGTGGGTCGACGGAATCTTCCCCCTGCAACCGCAGGCACCAAAAAGCTGCATTACCGGTCCCTTGGGTCTCCTCTCAGCACGACGAGCGAGGTCCCTCGAATCCAGCGACTCTGTCCAAGTGACCCCCACAGTCCAGTGACTCTTCAGTCCAAGTTTGGTGGAGGTAAGTCCTTGCCTCACCTCGCTGGGCTGCATTGCTGGGAACCGCGACTTTTGCATTTCCGGCGGAAATCCTTTGTGCACAACCAAGCCTGGGTCCACGGCACTCTAACCTGCATTGCACGACGTTCTAAGTTGGTCTCCGGCGACGTGGGACTCCTTTGTGCGACTTCGGGTGAGCACCGTTTCAGGCATCCTCGTAGTGCCTGTTTCTGGCACTTCTCCGGGTGCTACCTGCTGCTGAGAGGGCTCCTTGTCTTGCTCGACGTCCCCTCTCTCTCCTGGTCCAATTTGCGACCTCCTGGTCCCTCCAGGGCCACAGCAGCGTCCAAAAACGCTAACTGCACGATTTGCAGCTAGCAAGGCTTGTTGGCATTCTTTCGGCGGGAAAACACTTCTGCACGACTCTCCACGGCGAGAGGGATCCGTCCACCAAAGGGGAAGTCTCTAGCCCTTTTCGTTCCTGCAGAAACCTCAGCTTCTTCTGTCCAGTAGAAGCTTCTTTGCACCCGCAGCTGGCATTTCCTGGGCATCTGCCCATCTCCGACTTGCTTGTGACTTTTGGACTTGGTCCCCTTGTTCCACAGGTACCCTAGATTGGAAATCCACAGTTGTTGCATTGTTGGTTTGTGTCTTTCCTGCATTATTCCTCTAACACGACTTCTTTGTCCTTAGGGGAACTTTAGTGCACTTTGCACTCACTTTTCAGGGTCTTGGGGAGGGTTATTTTTCTAACTCTCACTATTTTCTAATAGTCCCAGCGACCCTCTACAAGGTCACATAGGTTTGGGGTCCATTCGTGGTTCACATTCCACTTTTGGAGTATATGGTTTGTGTTGCCCCTATCCCTATGTTTCCCCATTGCATCCTATTGTAACTATACATTGTTTGCACTGTTTTCTAAGACTATACTGCATATTTTTGCTATTGTGTATATATATCTTGTGTATATTTCCTATCCTCTCACTGAGGGTACACTCTAAGATACTTTGGCATATTGTCATAAAAATAAAGTACCTTTATTTTTAGTATAACTGTGTATTGTGTTTTCTTGTGATATTGTGCATATGACACTAAGTGGTACTGTAGTAGCTTCACACGTCTCCTAGTTCAGCCTGAGCTGCTCTGCTAAGCTACCATTATCTATCAGCCTAAGCTGCTAGACACCCTATACACTAATAAGGGATAACTGGGCCTGGTGCAAGGTGCAAGTACCCCTTGGTACTCACTACAAGCCAGTCCAGCCTCCTACAGGACAAATCTAAAAATGAGTCTTCATCAGGCCCACAAAAACACTCTGGTGGGGGTGGTGGGCCCAAATCCTCTTTTAATCAGAACAAGGAAAAGAAACCATGGTGCTGTTTATGTAAAATAAAAGGCCATTGGACAACTGATCCCAGTTGCCCAAAGAAAAGCACGAAGCCTCATACCACTACAACCCCTGCTGCTACACCTAGTGCCCCTAGTAATAGCAGTGGTGGTGGGAGCAAACCTACTAATAGCCAATCAAAGGGAGTAGCTGGGCTCACTTTTGGTAATTTAGTTGGGGTTGGTCTTGTTAGGGAGACCACAGAGGCTGTGTTAGTCTCTGAGGGGGCCATTGATTTGGCCACCTTGGTTGCTTGTCCCCTTAATATGGATAAGTACAAGCAACTACCCCTAATAAATGGTGTTGAGGTTCAGGCCTGCAGGGACACAGGTGCCAGTGTTACCATGGTAATAGAGAAACTGGTCCACCCTGAACAACACCTACTTGGTCACCAGTACCAAGTGACTGATGCTTATAACAACACTCTTAGCCACCCCATGGCTGTTGTGAATCTCAACTGGGGGGTGGGGGGGGGTTACTGGTCCAAAGAAAGTTGTGGTTGCCTCAGATTTACCTGTAGACTGTCTACTAGGGAACGATTTAGAGACATCAGCTTGGGCAGAAGTGGAGTTGGAGGGTCATGCAGCAATGCTGGGTATTCCAGGGCATATTTTTGCTTTGACCAGGGCTCAGGCCAAAAAGCAAAAAGGACAGGGTGACTTGGATCCTGGAAGAATGGACCAAGTGCTCCCTAAAGCTAGGGTTAGTAAAGGTAAAACACTACCTACTATCCTTCCCTCTACAGTGGATTCAACTTCTGAGGAAGAAGAAATTCCACCCTGTGCAGAACCTACACCAGAGGAGCTGAAAGCAGACACTGCTGAGCTTTTGGGTGAAGGGGGGCCTGCCAGGGAGGAGCTGAGTGTGGCACAGCATACCTGTCCCACACTAGAGGGTCTAAGGCAGCAAGCTGTCAAACAAGCAAATGGGGATGTCAGTGACTCTCACAGAGTTTACTGGGCGGACAACCTCTTGTATACTGAGGCAAGGGATCCAAAACCTGGAGCTGCCATGAGATTGTTGATTCATCAGCAATACAGAAAGTTCCTCCTAACTCTAGCCCACGACATTCCCTTAGCTGGACATTTAGGGCAAATTAAAACTTGGGACAGGCTTGTTCCCTTGTTTCATTGGCCTAGAATGTCAGAGGACACAAAGGAATTTTGTAAGTCCTGTGAAACCTGTCAAGCCAGTGGCAAGACAGGTGGAACTCCAAAGACACCCCTTATTCCACTGCCTGTGGTTGGGGTTCCCTTTGAAAGGGTAGGGGTTGACATAGTTGGCCCCCTTGACCCTCCTACTGCTTCAGGCAATAGGTTTATCTTGGTGGTAGTGGACCATGCCACCAGATATCCTGAAGCAATTCCTCTAAGGACCACTACAGCTCCTGCAGTGGCAAAGGCCCTCCTGGGAATCTTTTCCAGGGTGGGCTTCCCAAAAGAGGTGGTATCAGACAGGGGAAGCAATTTCATGTCTGCTTACTTAAAGGCCATGTGGAAGGAATGTGGTGTGACATACAAGTTCACCACACCCTATCATCCACAAACAAATGGACTGGTTGAGAGGTTTAATACAACTCTCAAAGGAATGATAATGGGACTCCCTGAAAAACTCCCCAGGAGATGGGATGTCCTGTTACCTTGCCTCCTTTTTGCTTACAGGGAGGTACCCCTAAAAGGAGTGGGCTTCAGCCCCTTTGAACTCCTATTTGGACACCCTGTAAGAGGTCCTCTAACACTTGTGAAGGAGGGTTGGGAACAACCTTTAAAAGCTCCTAAGCAAGACATAGTGGACTATGTACTTGGCCTAAGATCTAGGATGGCTGAGTACATGAAAAAGGCCAGTAAAAACCTTCAGGCCAGCCAAGAGCTCCAAAAGCAATGGCATGACCAGAAGACTGTTCTGATTCAGTACCAACCAGGGCAGAAAGTGTGGGTCTTGGAGCCTGTGGCCCCAAGAGCACTCCAAGACAAATGGAGTGGACCCCACATTATTGTTGAGAAAAAGGGTGAAGTCACCTACTTAGTTGACTTAGGCGCTGCCAGGAATCCCCTTAGGGTGCTCCATGTCAATCGCCTGAAACCCTACTATGACAGGGCTGATCTCACCCTGCTCATGGCAACAGATGAGGGACAGGAAGAAGAGAGTGACCCTCTCCCTGATCTCTTCTCTTCCACAGAACAAGATGCTCTAGTGGAAGGTGTAGTACTGGCAGATTGTCTTACTGCTGAGCAGAAAGACCACTGCTTAAATCTCCTGGGTCAGTTTTCTGAACTCTTTTCTACTGTGCCAGGCACCACTTCTTGGTGTGAGCACACTATAGATACTGGAGACAGCTTGCCTGTCAAAAGTAAGATCTATAGGCAGCCTGACCATGTCAGAGACTGCATGTAAAGAAATGGCTCCCTGTTGCAGTTACCCCCCACTTTTTGCCTGATACTGATGCTGACTTGACTGAGAAGAGTGCTGGGACCCTGCTAACCAGGCCCCAGCACCAGTGTTCCTTCACCTAAAATGTACCATTGTATCCACAATTGGCACACCCTGGCATTCAGATAAGTCCCTTGTAACTGGTACTTCTAGTACCAAGGGCCCTGATGCCAAGGAAGGTCTGTAAGGGCTGCAGCATGTCTTATGCCACCCTAGAGACCCCTCACTCAGCACAGACACACTGCTTACAAGCCTGTGTGTGCTAGTGAGAACAAAATGAGTAAGTCGACATGGCACTCCCCTCAGGGTGCCATGCCAGCCTCTCACTGCCTATGCAGTATAGGTAAGACACCCCTCTAGCAGGCCTTACAGCCCTAAGGCAGGGTGCACTATACCATAGGTGAGGGTACCAGTGCATGAGCATGGTACCCCTACAGTGTCTAAACAAAACCTTAGACATTGTAAGTGCAGGGTAGCCATAAGAGTATATGGTCTGGGAGTCTGTCAAACACGAACTCCACAGCACCATAATGGCTACACTGAAAACTGGGAAGTTTGGTATCAAACTTCTCAGCACAATAAATGCACACTGATGCCAGTGTACATTTTATTGTAAAATACACCACAGAGGGCACCTTAGAGGTGCCCCCTGAAACTTAACCGACTGTCTGTGTAGGCTGACTAGTTCCAGCAGCCTGCCACACCAGAGACATGTTGCTGGCCCCATGGGGAGAGTGCCTTTGTCACTCTGAGGCCAGTAACAAAGCCTGCACTGGGTGGAGATGCTAACACCTCCCCCAGGCAGGAGCTGTGACACCTGGCGGTGAGCCTCAAAGGCTCACCCCTTTGTCACAGCCCAGCAGGGCACTCCAGCTTAGTGGAGTTGCCCGCCCCCTCCGGCCACGGCCCCCACTTTTGGCGGCAAGGCTGGAGGGAACAAAGAAAGCAACAAGGAGGAGTCACTGGCCAGTCAGGACAGCCCCTAAGGTGTCCTGAGCTGAAGTGACTCTAACTTTTAGAAATCCTCCATCTTGCAGATGGAGGATTCCCCCAATAGGGTTAGGATTGTGACCCCCTCCCCTTGGGAGGAGGCACAAAGAGGGTGTACCCACCCTCAGGGCTAGTAGCCATTGGCTACTAACCCCCCAGACCTAAACACGCCCTTAAATTTAGTATTTAAGGGCTACCCTGAACCCTAGAAAATCAGATTCCTGCAACTACAAGAAGAAGGACTGCCTAGCTGAAAACCCCTGCAGAGGAAGACCAGAAGACGACAACTGCCTTGGCTCCAGAAAATCACCGGCCTGTCTCCTGCCTTCCAAAGATCCTGCTCCAGCGACGCCTTCCGAAGGGACCAGCGACCTCGACATCCTCGGAGGACTGCCCCTGCTTCGAAAAGACAAGAAACTCCCGAGGACAGCGGACCTGCTCCAAGAAAAGCTGCAACTTTGTTTCCAGCAACTTTAAAGATCCCTGCAAGCTCCCCGCAAGAAGCGTGAGACTTGCAGCACTGCACCCGGCGACCCCGACTCGACTGGTGGCGATCCAACACCTCAGGAGGGACCCCAGGACTACTCTGATACTGTGAGTACCAAAACCTGTCCCCCCTGAGCCCCCACAGCGCCGCCTGCAGAGGGAATCCCGAGGCTTCCCCTGACCGCGACTCTTTTGAACCTAAAGTCCCGACACCTGGGAGAGACCCTGCACCCGCAGCCCCCAGGACCTGAAGGACCGGACTTTCACTGGAGAAGTGACCCCCAGGAGTCCCTCTCCCTTGCCCAAGTGGAGGTTTCCCCGAGGAATCCCCCCCTTGCCTGCCTGCAGCGCTGAAGAGATCCCGAGGTCTCTCATAGACTAACATTGCGAACCCGACGCTTGTTTCTACACTGCACCCGGCCGCCCCCGCGCCGCTGAGGGTGAAATTTCTGTGTGGACTTGTGTCCCCCCCGGTGCCCTACAAAACCCCCCTGGTCTGCCCTCCGAAGACGCGGGTACTTACCTGCAAGCAGACCGGAACCGGGGCACCCCCTTCTCTCCATTCTAGCCTATGTGTTTTGGGCACCACTCTGGACTCTGCACCTGACCGGCCCTGAGCTGCTGGTGTGGTGACTTTGGGGTTGCTCTGAACCCCCAACGGTGGGCTACCTTGGACCAAGAACTGAGCCCTGTAAGTGTCTTACTTACCTGGTTAATCTAACAAATACTTACCTCCCCTAGGAACTGTGAAAATTGCACTAAGTGTCCACTTTTAAAACAGCTATTTGTCAATAACTTGAAAAGTATACATGCAATTTTGATGATTTGAAGTTCCTAAAGTACTTACCTGCAATACCTTTCGAATGAGATATTACATGTAGAATTTGAACCTGTGGTTCTTAAAATAAACTAAGAAAAGATATTTTTCTATATAAAAACCTATTGGCTGGATTTGTCTCTGAGTGTGTGTACCTCATTTATTGTCTTGTGTATGTACAACAAATGCTTAACACTACTCCTTGGATAAGCCTACTGCTCGACCACACTACCACAAAATAGAGCATTAGTATTATCTATTTTTACCACTATTTTACCTCTAAGGGGAACCCTTGGACTCTGTGCATGCTATTCCTTACTTTGAAATAGCACATACAGAGCCAACTTCCTACATTGGTGGATCAGCGGTGGGGTACAAGACTTTGCATTTGCTGGACTACTCAGCCAATACCTGATCACACGACAAATTCCAAAATTGTCATTAGAAATTGATTTTTGCAATTTGAAAAGTTTTCTAAATTCTTAAAAGACCTGCTAGGGCCTTGTGTTAGATCCTGTTTAGCATTTCTTTTAGAGTTTAAAAGTTTGTAAAAGTTTGAATTAGATTCTAGAACCAGTTGTAGATTCTTAAAAAGTATTCCAACTTTTAGAAGCAAAATGTCTAGCACAGATGTGACTGTGGTGGAACTCGACACCACACCTTACCTCCATCTTAAGATGAGGGAGCTAAGGTCACTCTGTAAAATAAAGAAAATAACAATGGGCCCCAAACCTACCAAAATACAGCTCCAGGAGCTTTTGGCAGAGTTTGAAAAGGCCAACCCCTCTGAGGGTGGCAACTCAGAGGAAGAGGATAGTGACTTGGAGGAAAATTCCCCCCTACCAGTCCTATCTAGGGAGAACAGGGTCCCTCAAACCCTGACTCCAAAAATAATAGTCAGAGATGCTGGTTCCCTCACAGGAGAGACCAACACCTCTGAAATCACTGAGGATAACTCCAGTGAAGATGACCCCCTGTTAGCCAGGATGGTCAAAAGATTGGCTTTGGAAAAGCAGCTCCTAGCCATAGAAAGGGAAAGAAAAGAGATGGGCCTAGGTCCCATCGATGGTGGCAGCAACTTAAATAGGGTCAGAGATTCTCCTGACATCCTAAAAATCCCCAAAGGGATTGTAACAAAATATGAAGATGGTGATGACATCACCAAATGGTTCACAGCTTTTGAGAGGGCTTGTGTAACCAGAAAAGTAAACAGATCTCACTGGGGTGCTCTCCTTTGGGAAATGTTCACTGGAAAGTGTAGGGATAGACTCCTCACACTCTCTGGAAAAGATGCAGAATCTTATGACCTCATGAAGGGTACCCTGATTGAGGGCTTTGGATTCTCCACTGAGGAGTATAGAATTAGATTCAGGGGGGCTCAAAAATCCTCGAGCCAGACCTGGGTTGATTTTGTAGACTACTCAGTAAAAACACTAGATGGTTGGTTAACTGGAAATGAAGTGTGTGACTATGTTGGGCTTTATAATTTGTTTATGAAAGAACACATTTTAAGTAACTGCTTCAATGAAAAGTTGCATCAGTATCTGGTAGACCTAGGTCCAATTTCTCCCCAAGAATTGGGAAAGAAGGCAGACCACTGGGTCAAGACTAGGGTAACCAAAACTTCCACTGGGGGTGACCAAAAGAAAGGGGTTACAAAAACTCCCCAGGAGAAAGTGGGTGACACTAGAAACAAAGAAAAAGAGTCCTCTGTAGGCCCCCAAAAACCAGAACAGGTGGGTGGGCCCCAAGACACAACCCAAAACAAAGGTGGGTACCAGGGTAAGAACTGGGATGCCACTAAGGCATGGTGCCACAACTGTAAACAGTCTGGGCACCACACCAAGGACACTTCTTGTCCCAAAAACAAACCCCAGAACAAAATTCCAGGGGTAACCAGTGTAGCCATGGGAGATGACTCCTCAGATGAGGAGGTCTTCATAGCCTTCAACTGGAAACAGGGCCCAACAGGTGAGTTGGAGATTCCAGAGGGAAGTAGACACTTCCACCACCTACTGGTGAATGGAATCCCCACCACTGCCCTGAGAGACACTTGTGCCAGTCACACTATTGTGCATGACAGGCTGGTGCTCTCAAACCAGTACATCCCAGGTGAGACTGCCAGGGTAAGAGTTAGCCTAGACCGGGTCACTAAGAGGCCTGTGGCTTTAGTACCCATAGAAGTGGGTGGCACTCTTAGCTGGAGAAGGGTAGTAGTCAGTACAGACCTCCCCCTTGATTGTCTCCTTGGAAATGACTACCCAGAGGTTAGTCAGAGCCCAAGAGAGGAACTGGTCCAGTGCCAGTCCTCTCCCAAGGATTCTGGAAGTCCTGCCTCTGCAGTAAATGCAAGCAGGCCCCAGAAGAAGAAGAAAAGAAAACAGAGTGGGAAGGGTGGACAACCTTTAGCCAAGGTTACAGCAAGCCAAGGAGATTCTGCTCCAGTAGGGGAGAACTCCAAAAGTGGCTCTGATAAAGTCCAACCTGACCCACCAGAAGTCCTGGCTAGTCAGGCAACTGTTAAACCTGAGTGGGTGGCTCCTCAGCTAACAGAAGAAAGAGTGGAAGAAGGGTGTTTACTACAAGATGTGGTAACCCCCCACTCTAATACAGCAGACAGGCAACCTGAACCCAAAGAGGCCTGTAACTTAGCCCCTTCCCTTTTAGGTGAAGAGCTAAAGGTGTGGTTCTGGGCACTGACAGCTGTCAGTGGCCTCTGCTGGGTGTTAGCCTTTATGGCTGCACTATCCTTAGCATGGTGGTCTGACCCCATGCCAAATAGCAAGTTAGGCCCCCTGACCCTATTGGTCATGGTGGGGTTACTCCAGCTCTGGGTAACCTCTCTGGGTAAGCTAGGGGTAACCCTGGCCAAGATAAGGTTAGCAGAGGTGGATACCTCTAAGACCAAAATAGAAAGAATGGGTGGAGACATTGAAGAGGCAGACAAGAGGCAATTCAGACTAGGTCCTATCACTGTGGAAGTAGGTCAGTTCCCCAAAGGGAATGACCTGAACAGAAGGATGTAAGGCAGAGTAGGCCCTGCAACTAACCAGCCTATTTCTCCTACTCTTCCTCGCCTGACAGACTAGGAAGACTCTCCCAGCTTGGGCTGAGTCTCCTGGCCTGTGGGCTGGGGGGGGCTTGTGTAAAGAAATGGCTCCCTGTTGCAGTTACCCCCCACTTTTTGCCTGATACTGATGCTGACTTGACTGAGAAGAGTGCTGGGACCCTGCTAACCAGGCCCCAGCACCAGTGTTCCTTCACCTAAAATGTACCATTGTATCCACAATTGGCACACCCTGGCATTCAGATAAGTCCCTTGTAACTGGTACTTCTAGTACCAAGGGCCCTGATGCCAAGGAAGGTCTGTAAGGGCTGCAGCATGTCTTATGCCACCCTAGAGACCCCTCACTCAGCACAGACACACTGCTTACAAGCCTGTGTGTGCTAGTGAGAACAAAATGAGTAAGTCGACATGGCACTCCCCTCAGGGTGCCATGCCAGCCTCTCACTGCCTATGCAGTATAGGTAAGACACCCCTCTAGCAGGCCTTACAGCCCTAAGGCAGGGTGCACTATACCATAGGTGAGGGTACCAGTGCATGAGCATGGTACCCCTACAGTGTCTAAACAAAACCTTAGACATTGTAAGTGCAGGGTAGCCATAAGAGTATATGGTCTGGGAGTCTGTCAAACACGAACTCCACAGCACCATAATGGCTACACTGAAAACTGGGAAGTTTGGTATCAAACTTCTCAGCACAATAAATGCACACTGATGCCAGTGTACATTTTATTGTAAAATACACCACAGAGGGCACCTTAGAGGTGCCCCCTGAAACTTAACCGACTGTCTGTGTAGGCTGACTAGTTCCAGCAGCCTGCCACACCAGAGACATGTTGCTGGCCCCATGGGGAGAGTGCCTTTGTCACTCTGAGGCCAGTAACAAAGCCTGCACTGGGTGGAGATGCTAACACCTCCCCCAGGCAGGAGCTGTGACACCTGGCGGTGAGCCTCAAAGGCTCACCCCTTTGTCACAGCCCAGCAGGGCACTCCAGCTTAGTGGAGTTGCCCGCCCCCTCCGGCCACGGCCCCCACTTTTGGCGGCAAGGCTGGAGGGAACAAAGAAAGCAACAAGGAGGAGTCACTGGCCAGTCAGGACAGCCCCTAAGGTGTCCTGAGCTGAAGTGACTCTAACTTTTAGAAATCCTCCATCTTGCAGATGGAGGATTCCCCCAATAGGGTTAGGATTGTGACCCCCTCCCCTTGGGAGGAGGCACAAAGAGGGTGTACCCACCCTCAGGGCTAGTAGCCATTGGCTACTAACCCCCCAGACCTAAACACGCCCTTAAATTTAGTATTTAAGGGCTACCCTGAACCCTAGAAAATCAGATTCCTGCAACTACAAGAAGAAGGACTGCCTAGCTGAAAACCCCTGCAGAGGAAGACCAGAAGACGACAACTGCCTTGGCTCCAGAAAATCACCGGCCTGTCTCCTGCCTTCCAAAGATCCTGCTCCAGCGACGCCTTCCGAAGGGACCAGCGACCTCGACATCCTCGGAGGACTGCCCCTGCTTCGAAAAGACAAGAAACTCCCGAGGACAGCGGACCTGCTCCAAGAAAAGCTGCAACTTTGTTTCCAGCAACTTTAAAGATCCCTGCAAGCTCCCCGCAAGAAGCGTGAGACTTGCAGCACTGCACCCGGCGACCCCGACTCGACTGGTGGCGATCCAACACCTCAGGAGGGACCCCAGGACTACTCTGATACTGTGAGTACCAAAACCTGTCCCCCCTGAGCCCCCACAGCGCCGCCTGCAGAGGGAATCCCGAGGCTTCCCCTGACCGCGACTCTTTTGAACCTAAAGTCCCGACACCTGGGAGAGACCCTGCACCCGCAGCCCCCAGGACCTGAAGGACCGGACTTTCACTGGAGAAGTGACCCCCAGGAGTCCCTCTCCCTTGCCCAAGTGGAGGTTTCCCCGAGGAATCCCCCCCTTGCCTGCCTGCAGCGCTGAAGAGATCCCGAGGTCTCTCATAGACTAACATTGCGAACCCGACGCTTGTTTCTACACTGCACCCGGCCGCCCCCGCGCCGCTGAGGGTGAAATTTCTGTGTGGACTTGTGTCCCCCCCGGTGCCCTACAAAACCCCCCTGGTCTGCCCTCCGAAGACGCGGGTACTTACCTGCAAGCAGACCGGAACCGGGGCACCCCCTTCTCTCCATTCTAGCCTATGTGTTTTGGGCACCACTCTGGACTCTGCACCTGACCGGCCCTGAGCTGCTGGTGTGGTGACTTTGGGGTTGCTCTGAACCCCCAACGGTGGGCTACCTTGGACCAAGAACTGAGCCCTGTAAGTGTCTTACTTACCTGGTTAATCTAACAAATACTTACCTCCCCTAGGAACTGTGAAAATTGCACTAAGTGTCCACTTTTAAAACAGCTATTTGTCAATAACTTGAAAAGTATACATGCAATTTTGATGATTTGAAGTTCCTAAAGTACTTACCTGCAATACCTTTCGAATGAGATATTACATGTAGAATTTGAACCTGTGGTTCTTAAAATAAACTAAGAAAAGATATTTTTCTATATAAAAACCTATTGGCTGGATTTGTCTCTGAGTGTGTGTACCTCATTTATTGTCTTGTGTATGTACAACAAATGCTTAACACTACTCCTTGGATAAGCCTACTGCTCGACCACACTACCACAAAATAGAGCATTAGTATTATCTATTTTTACCACTATTTTACCTCTAAGGGGAACCCTTGGACTCTGTGCATGCTATTCCTTACTTTGAAATAGCACATACAGAGCCAACTTCCTACACTGCATAAAACAAAAGATGCAGAAAATGCTTGAACTGGGAGTGTTTGAGCACTCTGAAAGTCCATGGGCCTCTCCTGTGGTACTTGTACCAAAACCTCATTCCAAAGATGGTAAAGGGAAATGAGATTTTGTGTTGACTACAGAGGTCTCAACCAGGTAACCAAAACTGATGCTCACCCTATACCCAGGGCAGATGAGCTAATAGATACACTGGCATCTGCCAAGTATCTAAGCACCTTTGATTTGACTGCAGGGTATTGGCAGATCAAGTTATCAGAGGATGCAAAAGCAAAAACTGCATTTTCAACCATTGGAGGGCACTACCAATTCACAGTAATGCCTTTTGGATTGAAAAATGCACCTGCCACTTTTCAAAGGTTGGTGAACACAGTCCTGCAAGGGCTGGAAGCTTTTAGTGCAGCATATCTAGATGATATAGCTGTCTTTAGCTCCAGTTGGGATGATCACCTGGTCCACCTATGGAAAGTTTTGGAGGCTCTGCAAAAGGCAGGCCTCACTATCAAGGCTTCAAAGTGCCAGATAGGGCAGGGGAAAGTGGTTTATCTGGGACACCTGGTAGGTGGAGAACAGATTGCACCACTTCAGGGGCAAATCCAAACTATTATAGATTGGGTTCCCCCTACAACTCAGACTCAGGTGAGAGCCTTTTTAGGCCTCACTGGGTACTACAGGAGGCTCATAAAGAACTATGGCTCCATAGCAGCCCCTCTTAATGACCTCACATCTAAGAAAATGCCTAAAAAGGTATTATGGACAGCAAACTGTCAGAAAGCTTTTGAGGAGCTGAAGCAGGCCATGTGCTCTGCACCTGTCCTGAAAAGCCCCTGTTACTCCAAAAAATTCATTGTCCAAACTGATGCATCTGAATTAGGGGTAGGGGCAGTCTTATCACAACTTAATTCTGAGGGCCAGGATCAACCTGTTGCTTTTATCAGCAGAAGGTTGACCCCTAGAGAAAAGCGTTGGTCTGCCATAGAGAGGGAGGCCTTTGCTGTGGTCTGGGCACTGAAGAAGTTGAGGCCATACCTGTTTGGCACTCACTTCATTGTTCAGACAGACCACAAACCTCTACTTTGGCTAAAACAAATGAAAGGTGAAAACCCTAAATTGTTGAGGTGGTCCATATCCCTACAGGGAATGGACTATGCAGTGGAACATAGACCTGGGAATACCCACTACAATGCAGATGGACTCTCCAGATATTTCCACTTAGACAATGAAGACTCATCAGGTCATGGCTAGTCTTATTGTCCTTCGTTTGGGGGGGGGGGGGGTTGTGTAGGAAAGTACCATCTTGCCTGGCATGTTACCCCCATATTTCACTGTATATATGTTGTTTTAGTTGTATGTGTCACTGGGACCCTGCCAGCCAGGGCCCCAGTGCTCATAAGTGTGCCCTGTATGTGTTACCTGTGTTATGACTAACTGTCTCACTGAGGCTCTGCTATCCAGAACCTCAGAGGTTATGCTCTCTCATTTCTTTCCAAATTGTCACTAACAGGCTAGTGACCAACTTCACCAATTTACATTGGCATACTAGAACACCCTTATAATTCCCTAGTATATGGTACTGAGGTACCCAGGGTATTGGGGTTCCAGGAGATCCCTATGGGCTGCAGCATTTCTTGTGCCACCCATAGGGAGATCTGACAATTCTTACACAGGCCTGCCAGTGCAGCCTGAGTGAAATAACGTCCACGTTATTTCACAGCCATTTACCACTGCACTTAAGTAACTTCTAAGTCACCTATGTGTCTAACCTTTACCTGGTAAAGGTTGGGTGCTAAGTTACTTAGTGTGTGGGCACCCTGGCACTAGCCAAGGTGCTCCCACATTGTTCAGGGCAAATTCCCCGGACTTTGTGAGTGCGGGGACACCATTACACCCGTGCACTATACATATGTCACGACATATGTATAGCGTCACAATGGTAACTCCGAACATGGCCATGTAACATGTCTAAGATCATGGAATTGTCACCCCAGTGCCATTCTGGCATAGTTGGCACAATCCCATGATCCCAGTGGTCTGTAGCACAGACCCTGGTACTGCCAAACTGCCCTTCCTGGGGTTTCACTGCAGCTGCTGCTGCTGTCAACCCCTCAGACAGGCATCTGCCCTCCTGGGGTCCAGCCAGGCCTGGCCCAGGATGGCAGAACAAAAAACTTCCTCTGAGAGAGGGTGTGACACCCTCTCCCTTTGGAAAATGGTGTGAAGGCAGGGGAGGAGTAGCCTCCCCCAGCCTCTGGAAATGCTTTCTTGGGCACAGATGTGCCCAATTCTGCATAAGCCAGTCTACACCGGTTCAGGGACCCCTTAGCCCCTGCTCTGGCGCGAAACTGGACAAAGGAAAGGGGAGTGACCACTCCCCTGACCTGCACCTCCCCTGGGAGGTGTCCAGAGCTCCTCCAGTGTGCTCCAGACCTCTGCCATCTTGGAAACAGAGGTGCTGCTGGCACACTGGACTGCTCAGAGTGGCCAGTGCCACCAGGTGACGTCAGAGACTCCTGCTGATAGGCTCCTTCAGGTGTTAGTAGCCTATCCTCTCTCCTAGGTAGCCAAACCCTCTTTTCTGGCTATTTAGGGTCTCTGTCTCTGGGGAAACTTTAGATAACGAATGCAAGAGCTCATCCGAGTTCCTCTGCATCTCTCTCTTCACCTTCTGATAAGGAAACGACTGCTGACCGCGCTGGAAGCCTGCAAACCTGCAACATAGTAGCAAAGACGACTACTGCAACTCTGTAACGCTGATCCTGCCGCCTTCTCGACTGTTTTCCTGCTTGTGCATGCTGTGGGGGTAGCCTGCCTCCTCTCTGCACCAGAAGCTCCGAAGAAATCTCCCGTGGGTCGACGGAATCTTCCCCCTGCAACTGCAGGCACCAAAAAGCTGCATTGCTGGGAACCGCGACTTTGCAGCTACTCCGGCCCCTGTGCACTTCCGGCGGAAATCCTTTGTGCATAGCCAAGCCTGGGTCCACGGCACTCTAACCTGCATTGCACGACTTTCTAAGTTGGTCTCCGGCGACGTGGGACTCCTTTGTGCAACTTCGGCGAGCACCGTTTCACGCATCCTCGTAGTGCCTGTTTCTGGCACTTCTCCGGGTGCTACCTGCTTCAGTGAGGGCTCTTTGTCTTGCTCGACGTCCCCTCTCTCTTCAGGTCCAATTTGCGACCTCCTGGTCCCTCCTGGGCCCCGGCAGCGTCCAAAAACGCCAAACGCACGATTTGCGACTAGCAAGGCTTGTTGGTGTCCTTCCGGCGGGAAAACACTTCCGCACGACTCTCCAAGGCGAGAGGGATCCGTCCACCAAAGGGGAAGTCTCTAGCCCTTTTCGTTCCTGCAGAAACCTCAGCTTCTTCTGTCCAGTCGAAGCTTCTTTGCACCCGCAGCTGGCATTTCCTGGGCATCTGCCCATCTCCGACTTGCTTGTGACTTTTGGACTTGGTCCCCTTGTTCCACAGGTACCCTAGATTGGAAATCCACAGTTGTTGCATTGCTGGTTTGTGTCTTTCCTGCATTATTCCTCTAACACGACTACTTTGTCCTTAGGGGAACTTTAGTGCACTTTGCACTCACTTTTCAGGGTCTTGGGGAGGGTTATTTTTCTAACTCTCACTATTTTCTAATAGTCCCAGCGACCCTCTACAAGGTCACATAGGTTTGGGGTCCATTCGTGGTTCGCATTCCACTTTTGGAGTATATGGTTTGTGTTGCCCCTATCCCTATGTTTCCCCATTGCATCCTATTGTAACTATACATTGTTTGCACTGTTTTCTAAGACTATACTGCATATTTTTGCTATTGTGTATATATATCTTGTGTATATTTCCTATCCTCTCACTGAGGGTACACTCTAAGATACTTTGGCATATTGTCATAAAAATAAAGTACCTTTATTTTTAGTATAACTGTGTATTGTGTTTTCTTATGATATTGTGCATATGACACTAAGTGGTACTGTAGTAGCTTCACACGTCTCCTAGTTCAGCCTAAGCTGCTCTGCTAAGCTACCATTATCTATCAGCCTAAGCTGCTAGACACCCTATACACTAATAAGGGATAACTGGGCCTGGTGCAAGGTGCAAGTACCCCTTGGTACTCACTACAAGCCAGTCCAGCCTCCTACAGTGCGTTACCCTGTCCTTCCGACATGCCTCTTCCCACTGTGCTCATTTCTGGCCTCTTTATGTTCTGCACACACGACTTTCCACCATTCAGCACTCACTCGCTTTGCCGCTGCCAGTTCTAGTTGCTGCTCACTCCTTCAGAGTCTGAATTCTCCTCCCTGCCAGGATGCACAGCCACCTCCTAGGTGTGCTGCTCCAACCAACGTGCGCATTCACACCAGGCCTTACCTCGTGGCTGGCATGTGACTGAGTACGTCTGTCTTCGCCTCGCACGTGGCAGTTTCACGCCGGAGCTGCGCTCTGCAGTGCTGAAGCATGCTTCAATTCTTGGCCTTGACCTTCAGTGCGATCACACCGCTGCATTCCGGGACACCCTGACGGACGTGTCCTGCCATGCGATGGCCGCAATCTTGGTAACGGTCACCCTCTTGGTCGCGGGTGCGCGTTGGGTTTGCTGCAGGGGAGGGAAGGAAAGAACGCTGGTGTACGTACGCCCTCATCGCCAGTGTAAGGCCCCTGGATACCAGACCTAAAATATGAATGATCTCTTCGTGCCACAATGCAGTAAGCCTCACTTTGTGCAGTGCGAATCAAATAATGGCAGCAGGACACTCAGGTGGAGGGTAACTGTGGGATTGCCTCGAGCGGCAAATCCCTCTTTATTTAAACCTGGGGGCCGCACCAGGCAATTGAAATATCTGCAGCTTACATGCATGTGTTTTATTTTCAATCAGGCTGCACTCCCTCCTTCCCTCCTGCTCCCCCTAAAATTTGTCAAGCCTGTTTACGACAGACAGGGTTTCTCTGTATGCCATGCAATTGACTGCCTTGTTAACGGTGCAATTGGGGAGGAGGCCTCAAAGACACCAGTTATGTCAGATTCTTCATTGCAAATGGCAATTTGAAATAAATCAAGACCTGAAGGGGCGAAAGGTTTTTATGCTGCCCATCAGCAAGATCTAGTTTGGAAGTAGCACCATCATGTGGATGCAACAGAAAATGCAGTCAAGTTTAGTAATGTTAAAGCAGTCTCTTCTGAAAATCTCCGCTCTGCCGGCGTAGACAAAAGGTTTGCCGAACTCCACATCCTGAACCAAGTGCTCAGTGTCCAAAACTCTGTGAACTCCGCCGGCGGAGCAGAGTTTACCGCCCAAGCCTAGTCAATATCACTTTTTTGCACTCTCTTTAGCCCAAAATACAAAGCTGTCTCCCACAAACCATACTCTGAGCATTTTGGAGGCAATCTGGAGAAGTACAAAGGTGAAGCCTAAATTTGAACGAGGCAGATTTGAATTGAAATTCCATTAAAATGGAGGGTAGAACGTAGAATCTGAAAGGACACATTTGATTGTCTATTGTAGATATGTTCATTGATGAAGCTAAGTAGTGAAGGTATGTGAATAGTAAGTAAATGTTGGATTGGTTTGGACAAATTTGAAAACTGTATTGGTACCTGTAATATGTTTATTGTATGAAAGCTTCAACCACACCTACTAAGGTTGGTTTAAAACTAAGCATGGTCTACTCAGAAACTTAATATGAACTAGTGACCTGCTGCAGCAGAATGATGCAGACTGTTACGGTTGTAACACAGCTACAGGAGCACGAGGGGGAAGGGAATAGAAAAAATACTACACTTTGAGTTTGTTGCTGCACATGTGGTGGAAATAATGAATTAAAATGATTATTT